>NW_009695006.1:7912-8357 GCF_000703405.1 Apaloderma vittatum | reverse complement strand
AAAAAAAAAAAATTAAGCCTATATTTTTCTTACCCTACCAGAATAGCAACAGCAGGAGGCTGTTTTTCTGAGTATCTCAAGCTATGATGTAATGAAATGACTATAGGGATTCTTATAATTTACATTGCAAGCAAAAGTAAAAATTATGGTAAATTTTTAATTCAAGAAAAGCTCTAAAGGATTTTCAAGAGCCATCAATATACATTAGTTCTGCTATGAACAAAACTGGTGGTATGATTAATTTCATTTGGAGAGAGCAGAGTTCAGCAAACTGTAATCACTTCATAGAGTCACAGGATATTGGGGTTTGGAAGGGACCTTGAAATATCATCTAGCCCAACCCCCTTGCCAAAGCAGGATTACCTAGACTAGGTCACGCAGGAAAGCGTCCAGGTGAGTTTTGAATGTCTCCAGAGAAGGAGACTCCACAACCTCCCTGGGCAGC
>NW_009695006.1:0-7725 GCF_000703405.1 Apaloderma vittatum | reverse complement strand
CCCAGCTCCTTCAGCTTTTCCTCATAAGGGAGATGTTCCACTCCCTTCATCATCTCTGTGGCTCTGCGCTGGACTCTCTCAAGCAGTTCCCTGTCCCTCTTGAACTGAGGAGCCCAGAACTGGACACAAAATTCCAGATGTGGCCTCACCAGTGTAGAGTAGAGGGTGAGGAGGACCTCTCTCGACCTACTAGCTACTCCCCTTCTAATACACCCCAGGATGCCACTGGCTTTCTTGGCCACAAGCGCACGCTGCTGGCTCATGGTCATCCTGCTGTCCACCAGGATCCCCAAGTCTTTTTCCCGTGTGCTGTTCTCCAACAGGTCAGTCCCCAGCCTGTACTGGTACTTGTGGTTGTTCCTTTCAAGATGCAAGACTCTACACTTGCCCTAGTTGTATTTCATGAAATTTCTCCCTGCTCAATTCTCCAGCCTGTCCAGGTCTTTCTGAATGGCAGCACAGCCTGCTGCTGTGTCAGCCACTCCTCCCAGTTTTGTGTCATCAGCAACTTGCTGACAGTATGCTCTTCCCTCATACGGGTCATTGATGAATGTATTGAATAGTCCTGGCCCCAGTACCAATGCCTGAGAGACTCCCCTAGATACAGGCCTCCAACTAGACTCTGTCCCATTGACCACAGCTCTCTGACTTCTTTCCTTCAACCAGTTCACAATTCACCTCACTACCCAATCACCCAGACGATACTTCCTCAGTTTAGCTACAAGGATGCTGTGGGAGACTGTAAAATGCTTTACTGAAATCCAGATAAATCATATCCACTGCACTGCCAGCCTCTATCCACCTCATTATGTCCTCATAAAAGGCCTCATAAAAGGCTATTGGGTTGGTTAGATATGAAGTGTCTGTGGTAAAACCACGCTGCCTGCTCCTAATGACCCTCTTATCCTTGATATGCCTGGAGACAGCACCAAGGATGAGTTGTTCCATCACCTTTCTGGGGATGAAGGTGAGGCTGACTGGTCCATAGTTACCTGGGTCCTCCTTCTTTCCTTATTTTGAGTCCTCAGGCACCTCTCCTGTTGCCCATAACTTACCAAAGATGACGGAGAGTGGCCTAGCAATGAATTCTGCCAGCTCTGACAGCACCCACAGGTGCATCCCATCAGGGCCCATGGATTTATGGATGTTCAGATTGCCTAAGTGATCCCTCACCCAGTCCTCATCAACCAAGGCAAACTCCTCCTTTATCCTGATTTCCTCTGGGGCCTCAAGGCTCTGGGGGTCCTGAGGACAGTCTCCAGCAATTATAGACAGAGGCAAAGAAGGCATTCAGTAACTCTGCCTTCTCTGCGTCCTCTGTCACCAGGGCACCCACCTCATTCAGCAGTGGGCCTACATTGCCTCTAGTGCTAGTTTTATCTGCAACGTATTTGAAGCTCTTTCTGTTGTCCTTGACTTCCCTTGCAAGGTTTAATTCCAAGGAGGCCTTAGCCTCCCTGGTTGCCTCCCTACGTCCTCTGACCACAGTCTTATATTTCACCCAAGTGACCAGTCCCTCCTTCCATGATTTATAGACTTTCTTCTTCCGCTTGCATTTGCCCAGCAGTTCCCTGGTTAACCATGTGGGACTCTTGTCTCTCTTTCTCGATTTCCTACCCATTGGGATGCACTGATCTTGACCTTGGAAAAAGTGGTCCTTGAATATTAACCAACTGAAAATTTTATCACTTCTGAAATTCCCACTGAGTTTCTGAAGACCTTATAAACAATGTCAAATGCAAATATCACATATAGTTCCTTGCATAACACCTTATGGTGTTATTATCTCCAAAATGTAGCAATTACTGGTATTTTCTTGAGTGAGGACAGAACTGGAAAATATCTTCAGTTGGCAATGTGGGTGTTTAGCATTTGAGAACATATCCTTTCTAATGCATGATAAAACTGGTAAGAAAACTGCATATTTTTAAAAACCCAGAATGAAACAAACCCCACCTTTGTACAAAGGTATCCTCGAATTCTGGCGTGATTATGCAGCTAGTTCCTCACTTGTCAGTACAGTTGTTTTCATGCCTTTTGCAGCATTTGTTGCTGATTTATGCAGCAACTGGCCTTTATGGGTGCAACTGCAGTCTTTCACTATATATATCTACATGTTTTTATGTGATAGATACATATGCATCTGGACATATGTAGTTACAAAAAATTTTCTTCCTCAGTTACTGAATGTGGTGTTATAAGGCTATAGGATCAAAAAAATTCATTCTTCTACTGTTTGTCATAGTAAGGTAGGCAAACTTTAGAAGGAGAGTTCAGTTCTGAAAGACAAAAGTAAATTCATCAAGTAATATCATTATTTTTCTTCATCAAGAGGACAACAGTGTTGAAGCCTGCTTGTAGTTTTGTGTTTAACAACTGTTTTAACAGCTCAACAGCAAAGTTTCAATTAATTGCACATGAGCTCTTGCAGTGACCTGAGTATGCCACAGAATTGTTAAGAATTTGAATATTTAACAATGGAGACTTTCTTTGTCACTTTTCATTTTCCTGTGGCACTTAGATATTGTTGGTATATAATCCATCCAAGGAAAAAGCAAATGTGTCTGAGAGTGTGCAGGTTTTGATATTGTTTATAGATGCCACCCTAGCTAGGTAACTTGGGTATTTGTAGAAATCTGGCTGCAGCAGCACGAGGTTTACCATGGGTAATGTACTTTCCTTGGAAGCAGGAAGAATTATCCTCTGCTCAGCACCAAGTGGCCATGTCTGGGCACATTCTCATACCCAAGCTTTCTTATTTCAAGCGTGCTCAGATCCTTACACCACATTGTAGTCCTTTGAACTGAATTTTCAGTAGAACCAGAACTGAATACTAGAAATGTAGAGTTTTGAGTGACAGTCAAAAAGCAGCATCTGCGGGTTTGTTGGTGATGTGTGTGCTGTGGATGTTCTGTTTCTTCATAAGGCAGCTGTTTTCTTTCTGATAGGTTTCTATGTGGAATAGCTAATCTGTATGTGAAAGGTCTAATTTAAAGCTGAAGTCTGGTTAATCTAGCTTCATTAGGCAAATGTTTGGCTAAAATCTAATTGCCCTTTTTTTTTTGCCTGCCTGGGAGTTTACTTTATGCAGCCTTATGGAAGATGGCTTGAGTCAGAACTGCAAATTGAACTAAACAGTTAAGATTATGGAAGCTGAAAAGAGGTAAATGCAGAGAAATACTGTATCCTGTTGCTAGTGCAAGACTCTAGCTTGCAATCCAATAACCTTCTGGATTAGTGTTCAGATCTAGTGCTTTATATGTCTCAGAGATATTTTCTCCTGTACGTATTCTCAGTTATATGATAATGAGTATTGAATGTGATCTATGCAGCTGCATAATTGACAGCTGAGCTGAATTTGCCCCAGTGTTGAAGAACAGGTTCATGTGCAAATTTGCATATTCTTCGTACATCTGTTCCTGTGGTCTCGGCAGTCATGGTGTTGCTCTTGTATTCTGGGCTTCCTATCTTTAAAAGATAAATGCTACAAGGGGTTATTTAAGGTCTAAAGTAAAAGTTCTGGTGTTCTTACAGGGACATGCTGCTTCTCTAAGAGCTTAGGTGAAAGAAAGACTGACACCAACTCTTCCGAACATTATTGTTCTTAAATTGCAGACGGTTGCACAGCATCAATAATTACATTCAGAATTTCAATTCTCGTGGAATGGATCTTGGAATGAAATAAAACAAGGTATTTACTTTGGGAAAGTAAAAAAGGTTCTAGGTGTGTTCTCTAACATGGGCATTCAGGTTGCCAGGGCCTTGATTCTTCTTTGCCTCCTACCTGTTCAGTTACTCATCTCTGTACGGAAAGAGAGCATTCTTTAGTATTGGATAGCATTTAGTTGAATACTTGTCTAAATGATTACAATATATGAGGCTGTAGAGGGTCAAAATTGTTGTGGTACTTTTAAGGAAACCTAAAATTTTGAAATAGTATTTCTATGATTCATCTTTCCACCTGCACAGCTGTCAGGTTGCTTCATGTACAAGACTTCTTTACTGCCTCTAAAATTAGAAAAGAATATGTGCAGAATTAGAAAAGAGTATGTGAAAAAGTTGTAGAATAACTCCACTAAAAAGCTCAGGGTGAGATTCACAGTTCTTTGGCTGTGCCATGTTGCTTCTAGTCTAAGAGGTTGTCTACGTAATGGAATTTGTCCTCTAACAAATTGTTTTGAAAAAAAAGATCTTGTCTGCACCAGGCAATTCACTCATAATATGGTAACTAATGCTGTACTGTGTTGCTTGGAAGCAGCAGTTAACTCCACCTTGTGATTTATTATTGCATGCTAATTCTTGCCTGCATTGCACGGTGCTGTGGCAGGTCTCCGTTTGTAATTCCATGTTACTTTGGCCACCTGGTCTGCTACCTGTGTGCCTGTAGCTGCTCCGCAATCACACAGAGCACTTGTTGAACGTTTTTAAATGCTGGGGAGCCAGGATGTTCACCTCCTTCATGTTTTCAGGCTCTAGCAATCTATACGATCACCATGTTTTGGTTTTCTAGTTGTCTTTGCTAGCCTGCATCCAACTGATGCAACAAGAAGAAAAAAAAAAGGCCCACAGAGGACAGAGAGCTGGGAGGGGAAATATCCCCAAACCCAGGCATCAGAATGTGGTGAGGAAGCTAATGTTGCTAATGCGGATGGTGAAACAGAGTAATGATCTGTTTGTGGTACTATGTCAGAAATCATGAATGTGAAACTATCTTGCAGCGAAATTAGACATATACTTTTTTTTGAGAGTTGGAGCAGTAAAGGGTTCAGATTCTACTGATGAGGAATTAGTACAGTTTTAGCACAAGGCTTTAGTAATTATTTCACTTCTGGCACTACTGGTACTCAAAATAAAGACAAGGGCTATGGGTCATGATTTTAGATCAAAATTGTCTGGTAGTCAGGAAGCAGCTAGCACCCTAACATATTGTCCCTGCCGTAGCCCCACAAGGTTGCCAGCAGGCTGGCAGAAGAAGGGTAAGCAGCATGGCACTGGCTACTGCTGTCAGTCAGTCTTACAATAAACAACCACCCATTCTTCAGTTTTCTCCCTGAAGCCAGAGGCACAGTGGATTGCCCCATAGCATGCTGGGCACAGCACCTTTCACGCTGACTTTTCCCCTTCTTCCTCCTAGCAAGACCTGCCTGGCCATACATTGTGTTCCGAAGCTGGCTGTGTTGGTGCTAATGGAAGGAAATCTTACAGCTGAAACGTGTTTGCTGAGAGCATGTCATTCTATAGTTCCATAATAAAATATGTAGAACATAATGTATTTTAATTAAGCTGGAAATTAATTCAATTAATCAGTACAGGTCCACCTGCCCTTTCCTCCCTAATATCCTATGCTTCAACACTAAGGAAACTCCAGATAGGAAAATTGTACATTGACATTAACAAGACACACTGTTAACCTTGAGTATGTTGGGCACTCAATGAAAAGCAACATTTATTCAACAGGGACCTCTGAGTGTGTTAAAGAATGAGATTCTTAGGCTTCTAAAGTTCCCTAAATTTTAAGATCAGGATACTTTCCCTTTCACATTAGGGAAGCTGGCTACATCCTCCAGAATATCAGGGGAGAAACAATTTCATGACTCATAGCAGTTGACTGAAGTTTTGCTCATTTACTTTGGGGAGATCTGTGCAACTTTTTTCCATGCTGTTCCTGGTCTTAACCTGTCACAAATGACCAGTATGTTGCGCTCATTCAGTTGAATTTTGTGAGTAGGCATATTCTTCATTTTGCTGAGAGGACACAGGCCAGGGATGTGTCCTCTAATGTTAATGGATCTGCCTGCAATTAATTACTTGTTTGTCTGTTTTCAGCTTCTGTGTCACTGCTGACAGGACCATCAATGAATATCTTGGCCCTGTACTCTTTAAAGCTGTGACCAGAGCCCTATTAATAGGAAATGAAGTTTAAAAGAGTAGCTGTCCAACATGCCCCAAGTGACTGACTAAAAGAGTGTGTGAACCTAAACATTCTTATTGTGGATGCTGGCAAGTCCAGGTGTTCAAAGAAATAGAATATTCTGAGAATCAAGAAGAGAAAATATTCAGAACCTTTCAAGTACCACATAGCTCAAGGTACTATATGTTTTCTCAAGGCTGAGACTGGGGGCAAGATGCAGTGATAGGGAAGATTTTCTGTGAAAAGGGAGAGGAAAATTGCCCTCACTGACAAGGAAACTACAGGAGACAGTAGAGAACACCAAGACAGGTGCTGGGATGAACAGTTCTTATTGCTAGAGGATATGTTCCATGGAAGCTGCTCTTTCAGTGAAAGAGCATGTTGGGACATGGGGCCAGGAAGAGGGCCCCGTTCTGAACCCCAGTGCCCTATAGACAGAAACTTGAATTTTTTTTGTACGTCTTTTCTTAAGATGAGTTGTGCACAGCCTCTTATGGAGCTCTCCTGTACAAAGTTGTGTAAGGCAGTTTATTATCAGCAGCAGCAGTTTGCAGATAACCATCCTTCTGCCTCAGTTTTCTTTCTGGTAAAATCTTTAGCTGCATGCTTTAATAAAGACTTTTTTTGTACCTGTAGCTGTGGATGAATGACAAAGGCCATATGGGATGCCTGGGATTTGGCATGATAAGCACAAGACCTCCAAGTCTTGTGTTTCTATCTTACTGGCTGCTCTTTGTGATGCGCTTAAGGAGTGCTGTAGAACTAAGGCTTGCCTGTCATGACCTTCTGGGTGGTCTTGGTGCTGAGGGGCAAATTTGGATGGCACAGAAACATCATAATTCTTCCTGCAACTGGCTTTGCAGCATAATTATTTTTCATTACTTCTAATATTCCTACACATCTGGGACTGCCTACCTAGCAAGTGTTTGCCTGGAGCTGCGAATCAAGAGATGAGGTTAGGTTGCAAGCTGCCGCAGGGTCGTTTTGTAGGTGCCTGAATCAATAAAAGCTGATTACATGTTCTTCTCCCTCTGTGCAAAGCAGAGCCCAGCTGACTGAGAGACGGAAATGGCTTTCTGTGGGGCACTCCTCATGTCCTTGCTCTATTCCTTGTTTAGAGGTATCGGACTTTTCCTACATGAGTAGAGTGAGCTTTGCCTTGGATACTCTGAATTCAAGCGTGATATTTAGGATTTCCTCATCTTTAGATTGAGTTATGCCGGAGAGTTTCTGTTTGAACTATGCAGATGAAAACACTGTACACCTTTTCCATTTGACATAATTTACTTAAATCTAGCTAATCACAGCAATATCTAGGTAGGGTTTGTTTTTTTTTTTCTTGGGGAAAGCAGTCACTTTTCTGATAAAGAGGTGACTTAATAAATGGGATAATGGTTAATGAGTTCTGGCTTGCATTAGTTAAGAGATAAAGATTGCAAACAAAGCATAACCCCCCTCCTATTTCATAGCTGTTAATAGAACTCCACAATCATTCAATAAATTGTATTACAAGCCAGACAAGCTTTTTAGCTTCTATATGATTTTTACTGACTGAGTGATTTATTTTGTTTTCATCAACCTAGACAAACATCAAACAGCAATAAAGTATTAATTCAGTGTTAAATTTAATCATGGCAGAATATATATGCAGCTTCAGTGATCAAAGAAGCTCATAGGTGTTGACAGGTCAGTTGGCCTGTTAGTACTTGCTGCTATGATAAGGACTGAATTTTTGATTGATGTATATCGCACATAATATGCCCAAGGATTATATAAACAGCATCGAACAGCGAAGCCAGAAGGTGAACAATGGA
>NW_009695005.1:63861-105626 GCF_000703405.1 Apaloderma vittatum | reverse complement strand
ATTATTATTATTTATTATTATTTATTATTATAAAAATGTGGCAAAACTTAATTTTGCTGTTATTTAACGAAATCTTCCATATATCAGTTTAATGTCTTGGGAGACTGCAGAACCTTGTGGAGAAGGTTATATATATACTCCTGCCAGCCATGTTTGCATGTATGCGTCCTCATCAGTTGTGTTAATCCTGAGCCCTACCAGTCAATCAGATTTTTAGTGCACCTTTTTCTTATCAATCAGAGTAGTTTGCAGTTGGCCTTCGTCAGTCAGGTTTGCATGCATGGCCATAACCTTCCAGTTATCACGTGGATTGCAGCATCTAATACCAAAGCTAAGCAGCATTCAGATCCCTCTTGCCTTGATTTTTCCACAGCTTTTCTGTTGCTTCCAAGTGTTCAAAATGTTCAAGTTTCAGGTAGTATGAATGAGGGGAGTTTTAGATTTGTTTGCTCTTTAAAAATGATAAATATTAATCACAAAGAAAATTGATGGCTATGGTGAGGATTGAGTTGGAGTCTGACCGTTGATGATGCTTATTAAAACAGCAGTAGCAGAAGCCAACCTGAAATAATTTCAGACAAACCCCTTGTGAATTCTTATCTTTAGGGAATATGTGATATGGCCTTATTTTATCACAGAATCTCTTTAGGTGGAAGAGACCTTTAAGATCACCAAGTCCAGCCAATAACCTGGCCCTGCCGGCTCACCACTAAACCATGCCCCTAAGCTCCAGATCAACACGTTGTTCAAATACCTCCAGGGATGGTGGTTCCGCCAGTGCCCTGGGCAGCCCGTTCCAATGCCCTCGACTCTTTCAGTGAAGAACTTCTTCCTTATATCCAGCCTAAAACTTCCCTGATACAACTTGCAGCCATTTCCTCTAGTCCTGTCACTTGTTACTGGAGAGAAAAGGTTGAGCCCCTCCTCTCTCCCCTTTCAGGTAGTTATAGAGAGTGAGGAGGTCTCCCCTCGGCCTCCTTTTCTCCAGGGTAAACAATCCCAGTTTCTTCAGCTGCTCCTTGCAGGAGCAGACCCTTCACGATCCTCGTTGTCCTTTTCTGGACACGCTCCAGTGCCTCAAAGTCCTTCTTGTAGTGAGGGGCCCAGAACCGAACACAATACTCAAGGTGCAGCCTCACCAGTGCCAAGTACAGGGACACAATCCCTGCCCTGCTCCTGCTGGCCACCCTATTTCTAATCCAGGCCGGGATGCTGTTGGCCTTGTTGGCCACATGTGCACACTGCTGGCTCATATTCAGCCACCTACCAACCAACATCTCCAGGTCCTTTTCCAATGTGCAGTCTATGAACCTCACATCTGCAAGTCTGCAGACCTCCGTGGGGTTGTTATGACCCAAGGACAGGACCTGGCACTTGGCGTTATTGAACCTCGTACAGTTAGCCTTGGCCCATTGATCCAGCCTATCTAGATCCCTCTGTAGAGCCTCCCTACCCTCCATCAGATCAATACATCTGCCTAACTTGGTGTCATCTGCAAACTTGCTGATGATGCACTTGATCCTCTCATCCAGATATTTAATAAAGATACTAAAAAGCACATGCTACAGTGCTGAGACCTGGGGGACAGCAGTTGTGACGACAGGCAGATTTTACTCCATTCGCTACCACTCTTTGGGCCCAGCCTTCCAGACAGTTTTTTTTATCCAGAGGAGAGTGTACTTACCCAAGCCTTGAGCAGTAAGTTTCTGAAGGAGAATGCTGTGGGAAATGGTGTCAAAGGCTTTGCTGAAATTCAAGTTGACAACATCCACAGCCCTTCCCACATCCATCATCAATTTTGAACAGAAACTATAATGATTATTTCATGATAGGGGTTGTATTTATTAGCATTCCTATTGGAGAAGTCTCTTCCTCTGCTTTTGACACTTTGACACAAAATGCTTAATAATGTAAAGGATTATTGAACCAATGGTGGTGGCTTTTGTGGTTTTCAGGTTTTTTTTCCCCTGAAGTACAAGCTTCGGGAGGGGCCTCACTGTACTCACAAGCAGTTTTCTTCTCCTTATTTTAAGGGTTAGGAAGCTAGATCAGTATTTATTAAGTTCAGAGCAGCTTCTGTGTTCAGTTGTGGTTCATCTGATGGCAATGCACTTCACAGTTAGTGTGTCTGTTTAAGGTACAGTCTCTGTGTCTCTACTTGTTTCACACAGAAATGGAGAAATGGAGCTGCTCCTATTAGAAGCAATTGGAAAGAAGTCATAACTACTGTCCTGCTATCCAGCCAGGCTTATCTCACTTTAGCTGCTGAGGCTACACGGTCAGAGCCTTCAAAATGATCTACTGTTTCTCCCTTTGTGATCACGCATTGCTTTGGAAGTTTCACTGAAATGTAAAGTTTGTGGACTGTGATACGGTTCTGTCCTCCTTCCGCTTGTGAGCTTTCCCTCCTGATGTGAAAAGCTGCAGAGTCATTTGGGTAGCATTAATCAGGGGGCTAATAAGGAACCAATTGTCTTCCCTGCAGCCTTTGCAATTAGGGCCATGCCTCTTTGATAGCGGCTGTTGTAGAGTGACACAGCAGCTAACAAAGCAGAGCCAGCTTTTTGCGAAAGTGCTGTTTATTTTGCGTGTGTCTGTCCTTACGGCTAAGCCACCTGTTGCTGAGCCTAATTGGTGCCGTTGGAGGATCAGTAAGGGATAGGAGAAAAATGGGATAAAGCCAGATGCACAACACTCACAAACATATGTGTTTAGTCTGTGTCAAACGGTGCCTTTGTGTGTTTGTATCCATGTCCTCATGCTGCATGTGTGTAATACATACATACATTACTTATATGCACACACATATACAGAGCACTATATGTGCTATGCATCTGTTTAAAGAGGAAAGGCAGTTTGTGCTTGTATTGATGAACGTCAGTTACCTGGAGTCTGTAATTAGAAATTCACCTTTAAATACAGAGGTAGCACAGAAAAAACCCTGTAGAAATAGGAGTGTGTTTGGTATCATTTAGATGCATTAAAAAAACCACGACTCTTTGGAGAAAAAACTGCAAATTCCTTTTTTTGCAAATCAACACCTAGCTTTCTTGATTCCCAAGATGAGGTTGGAGAGTGGGCACTAATGCAAGAAATTCAGGCTCTGTAGGAGCGTCGCTTTGCTGAAACTGTGTATAATTTTGTGTACTAGTTCCTTTGTATGCACACAGGACAAATGTTAGCTATGTATACCATCTTTGCAGGTACGCATGGAATAATAACAGAAAACCCCCTGGAGAAGAGGAGTCCATGTTTTTATTGGAGCTATAAATCTTTTCAAGTTGTAACTGTTTCTGTGTAGCCCTAGTAGCTTTCTTTACCATTCTGCTTTACAGATTAAATTTGTTGTGTTTGGTCTTGTCCTGGAGAGTGAATTATTTTGGCAAGCTCAGGCTCTATGTAGGTATTGTGATGTTGATCTGTGAACATAAAGTATCTGGCTAACCCAGAGGAGTTTGTGTGTATAAGTACGGTGAGCTGACTACCTCCTAGGATTTTCTTGTATTCTTGCTGTTTTCCCCTTCTGTCTCTCTGGTATAGCAAATGGAAAAATCTATGATTTCCATCAGACACATAGTGTGTGCCAAGCCCTTGGTTATCAGGGGCTTTCCAAGTTAAGGACAGCCCTGATACTGCAGTCTTCACTGTGCAGTGGATATATGAAGTTTCTTCTCTCTGACTTCTCCTCGTTCAGTCAACACTCCATCATTAAACATGATTCAAAACATGTAGCACAAGGATGTCCACATTACTTTAGTTAGCATTCATGCTTAGACTTCTCTGAAAGCTTCTGAGAACTCTAATCTGATAGATCTGGTGTTCGAAGTTAGCTCTATGCTTATTATAATTAAAATCAGACAAGCTGATAAATATTGGAAATGGTTGGCTGTAAATCCTGATGATAGTCAAGGTAAAATGTGTTGTAACCTACATGATGCTGAAGTAAAATTAACCGAAGAACTTGTCTCAAGGTCAAATTCACCTTCTTTTCAGAGATTAACGTATGTCCTATGTTAAATTGAAAGATAAAAATTAAATGTGGTGTTAAGATATTTGAGACTTGCGAGGTAATAGAATATTTTAGTGTGTATTTAATCACACTTTGAAGGACTTCTACCTGAAAGCCCAAATGATAGAAGAGTGAGTGCTCAGGAGACTATGAAGAGACATTGCCTTACTGCGCTGGTCTTCCATCTTAAACAGTTTTGTTTACCGTTGGGAAGTTAAAAAATTATAATAAAGCCTCCCACTATTTTCTTTCTGTAATGTGTAATGTTTCCTATCGCTATTAAGGCAGTTGACAAAAGGTATACAGGACAGCAGAGGCATAATAAGTGTAATAGCGCAGAATGAAGATGGCAAAGATAGTTCCTGCTCCCCAAGACGTTTTGATAATTGACAACTTGTTTCTGCTACTCGATGTGCATTAAAGGGGCAATAATTACAGAATCTCAGTCCTACTATGCTGTATTAATTTTGAGTTCTCACTGTATTGGTCTCCGTTTCATTGTACTCAGACACTTAGATCGTGAGCATTATGACTAGAAGGTAGTTCTGTTTCAGATAATAGTCGTTTTCTCTAATGTCCTTGTATACTGATGATTGAAAGTTTAATATGTTTGCACAGGGAGGTTTCCTGCATAAAGGTGATTATGTTTTCTTTTGAGAGTTGGACTTGTTTAAATAGCAAATGTTTAATTAATTTTCCTATTTTCTTCTTGTGATTGCAGTTGGGTTTTATTTTTTTTTAGTGGAAGGTGTCTGTTAATGAAAGGGGAAAGAAGGACAGAAGAAGAGCAGGGATTTTATTTTTGAGGGGTCGTTACTAAAAGTGTAATAGGGTAGGGATTGTTTCATGATTCTCTGAAGGATAATTTGTTTATTGGAACCTCCTGAACAACATTACGCCTGGACAGTGGAGGACGTGTCTGTCCCTTGGGAGCGCGAGGACGATGTGGTGACCGACAGCACCTGAGTTGTGCTGCTGGGCTGGAGAGAGCCTTTCGCATCAGGAGGGGTTTGGTCGTGTGCGGCATCAGAAGGCTCCATGAGTGCTGGCAGACTCAAATGATGGAGACAAGGTCATGGAGACATGACTCTAGATTGTGGTAAAAGAAGATATTTTTCCCACAGCTCTCCTCTCTCATGGATCATTGTGAGTTATGAAGATTCGATGCAAATTGGTCACACAAACGGGTGTACTCTGTTTCTAGTTTCACAGCTGTGAAGAACACTGGATTTTGGTATTTGCGTGGGACAGTGCCCTGCATCTACTAATGGTTTCTTTAAGTGAGGGCTGATGAGAAAACCTCTGCACTGTATTTCAGAATAATTAAGATCTTGGTCATTTCTGGGCTGCAAAATGCTCTAAAAGCTGTTAATATTTCTCTTTCATGAAAGTGAGAATTAGTTTTTGCTAGTAATTCCTGTCCATCAGAAATACAGAGACACTAGAATCTTCAGACGTTAACAGGGAGCTGAAACTTCATAAATGTTGTTTATGTTGTGACAAGACAGACCTGCTGTCCATACACATTTGTATCAGTTGACCTTGTTCGTTCCATGGAAAAAAAAGATTCAATAATTTGATCATGAGCTCAAATTATAAAATTGCTTTTATTTTACTTAGTTTTTATTTTCTTTTGAGACATTTTGAATTAGTTTTGTCTGTCCATATAATAAAGTTCTTTGATAGGTATATTTTTTTACTGTCGATATTAATTTTTTATCTTCTGTACATATTTTTCTTCATCTTTAGAGGTAAGTATTGTTCCTCTTACATACATGTCTTTCTGGAAAACATTTAGGAGGAAAAGCCCAAATTAATTTAATATGCAGATGCTTTTTTTGAATGTTGATCTTCCCAGAACTGCAGTAATGACCAGTGATGTTTTGAAGGCATCTCACTTGATCTCCAGAGCTTCTCTGTGTTTTTAAATACATTAAATAAATTGAAAAGTAAATGGGAAGTGTTTATTTTTACCTCTGGAATTATTTTTCCCTAGTTTTCTCTTTGTTGACAGGTAGGAACTTTGTATTTCGTTACTGCACAGCTTCAGTCAGCATATCGATCTTTATAGTAAACAGGCACTTAGTGCAAACTTTACCAACACTTGACATCTTTTTCCTTGCTTGTTTCCATTTAACCCTTGTATTTATCAAAGAGCCCTTTCAATGCATCAAACTCCACAGCGTTGCTAGGTTTTGCAGAGCCTGCAGTACTAATAAGATGGAAATAGTCTCTGTTCTTTGAAAACAACACTGTTGATAAGCTTTTTACAGGACTTAGTTCAAGTAGACCACTAGACCAAAAACTCATTGCTGACTTTATTTTTTTTACATGCAAATTACACTTCAGATTATTATACATGACTCTTCTCTTTCTACAGATTTGTCAATATATTTCTTTTTGCCATATTTACTACTTAAAGAAAATAATTATGAAAATGTGTTTTCTTTGCATGATTTCAAGTTTTTTGTCTCTGTTTTGGACATCTCAATATAAGTTTTTTGAATCAGGAATCAGCATTAACTAAAAATTAGCAAAAAGCATTGATGACAAATGACAATTTTATCCCTTGTTTTCCAATTTCTAAAAAGCATTTTAAAATTACTTTTATTCAAAAACGCTCACAGTTTTTCCATACCTTTATAGAAACACTTTTATTTTTTTAGTGTTTCGATTAGTTATAAATCCTGCTTAAGTTAGGCAGCCTCATACATGTCCTTTAAAAGTGTGTTTTAAGGAATGCTTGATTATTTATGTGTGTATGCATATGCATGTGAATTTATTTATAAGTAACATGACTTGACATATGTTTTAAACTCATTCTCATACTTTTTATATTTATTAGAAACTATAGGTTTTTTGTACACTGTTAGGAAAAGCTTGGATGGGACCTACTTTTTCTTTAGTGGCTGTATTTGGTCTATAGAAATCAATGATTACAGTGATGAGAGTATTCTGAAATGTTGGGAGAAATTTATTTATCCATATCCTCAACACAGAATCCAAACTTTTGGACTAAGTCTTTTGACCCATATACTTATGCCTATAACAGAGTACAGTATTGAGGCGAACAGGCATCCACCCATCAGTCTTTGTTGTTAACCTGTTGTCGATGAGATCGTTCAGCAATGGATTCCTTGACAGTTCTTATATTGTAGTGTAAAGAGACATAACGTATTGCCAGAGAAAGAATGAAAAATCACCTCATACTTTCTCTCTCTAGAGGGTCGTTTCTAGAGGGTTAGTATGTTACTGCATTTGCTTTTGAAACCAATGTGTCTTTCAGTGTATCATCTGCCACATCACTTCAGATCGGATTTGCGGGGTTGTGTTTCACCGTGTCGGGTTGCACCATGTTCCCCTTGAAGCTGACAGTGTGTAGCATTATGGGACTTAACATGACCTGACAGAACAGCAATTCAAATTCAGTTATGGAGAGCCTACTGTAATCTTTATGGGATGATTCCATGGGCCCATGAGCTATTGGTTTCGTAGGCTGCTTTGCTCACGAAGTGAACTCTGGAAGTTGGGCTGAAAAATGGATGCTCTTGTTTCTGGTTGAGTCCTCTAAAATAATTTACCAAGATATGAAAATACATTTATGTAGGTGTCAGATACCTGGTGGAAATAGTTGGAAACTGTCTTCACTTGCCTCTGCAAAAGTAATCATAATCAAGAAAGACACAGTATAGGTATAAAAACTGCATAATGCCCAATCCTTTTAATATATTCACCCCAGTATTAAAGACAACAACAACAAACCCCACCACTCAAACCTATTAAGCATAGAGAAAGTATTAAACAATGTCTGGGTGTTGAGAAGAGTGGGGCAAAGAGCTGCCTGTGGATGTTGCCGGCTATGAGAGAGAATTATTATTGCTGTATCAATAGGGCTGAGTACTTTAAAGTCTTAAAACTGTTAGGATCTGAATTCTGTGCTAAATGACTAGTTTCCAGAGGGAAGAATTTGAAAAAAAATAGGCAACACTAATGTGAGAACTTTGTCTGTAGAATATAACCTTCTAAGAATCCATGTCAAGGAGTATTTCTTGGCCATGCCACTTGTTATCTTCCACAAGTTGCCTATTTGCTTTTGAGCATTGACATTCGCTGTCAAAGCTAATTCACCTGTGAAAACTGAATCAAATCAGTGTTGAGATTTCTAGCAATAATGCAGTACAAATACTTCTAATAATTCTGTGGAGCCTCTTTGTGAGTTGTGAGTTCTGCACTGAGGTACTGAGGTGCCACTCTCTCTGCCCAAAGCCTTAGGAAGCCCCAAGTTTTCACTCTATTTGTATCTCTGTATTCGTTTTCGAATGAGACTCTGGACTTGAGTGCTGTTCTGGGTGATATGACACCAAGAGCATCCCTTAATTTTCATGCCTAAACATCAGTAGAGTTTGAGAGAAGACATACAGGAAAACTTGAAGTTATTGAATGAATGGCAGTCATTTTTTTCTGGAGGATATTTTGACTGCTTTCAGTCTATGAAAGATGTAGTTTCTTACACACAATCTGAGGGAACATGGAATCATTGAAAGATCTTGGTGTGTCAGAGCAGAGTCCAAAGTGAGAGCAGAAAGGAGAAAAGCTTCTTTAATTAGTATGAAGATACAGTGAAAGAAAATATAAAAAATGTTTGCCCTTCTTTCTCACTTGTTTGCTAGGGTGCAGGAGAAAACGGAGTAAACTCGGAGTTTTGTACAAAGTTAGTTTTTGCACAGCTCATAGTTGGAAATTATTTAATTGGAAAATATGTGTTTTAATGTGGTAACCACTAGTCACTTGCTGAGACTGGTTATACTGTAAAGGATCAGTCTAAAGGCCAAAGGAAAAATATATGAATCAGAAGGAAAAAGTTGTCGGCTACCCATACATTCATCAGAAATAGAGAAAATTTTTGTACAGTAACAGGTATAATTGTGGCATAAGGAGCTAGAAGCCAAGGAACGGTCAAACAAAAAGGCAGCAGGAAAGCATGCTGTGAGGAGCTACTCCTGACAAATCAGTCTGTCTTCATTATACTAAAGCCATGGGTCAACTGAAGAAATGAAACTGGGCACTAAAATTGGTTGCTGCCCAGATGAATGATTATCTATCTATCTATCTATCTAGACTTTGAATGGCTGGGAAAGGCTCTGTGTTTCTAGAAAGAGAATGTGGAGTGGAATTTGACTGTACAACAGCTTTTGAAGGCTTGACTAATCTTTTTATGTGATTAGTTCAGATACCAAGAACAACAAAATACTTCCTAAATGTGGTTTACTCATGCTGATCTGTCTTACTCACAGCCTTATTGCTATTTATCACTTGAAAGCTGGTTTACTACAGCCATGAAAGCTCCAGCTCCACCTTTAACTGCAGTGCAGACAAACTGAGATATAACCACTACAGATCCAGCTGCTTCTTGTCATTCGTTTTTTAAGGGGAAGGGAGATCTGCTGAGTTTGTTCAAGCCAGTTGCCAGCTGCCAGAATTGCTTTCTGTCAGTTTAGATCATCTCAGCAGCTTTAATTGTGTGAGGAAAAAACTTCCCCAAACCGTTCTCACTGACTAACTTGAGAAGTTTCAAACAATGCCCAGAAAGGGCTTGAAATATGAGAGAAAGGTTGGTCCTGTGTGTGGCTTGAGTGTTTGTTTATTTATTTATGAAAGCAAGGTTCAAGCTGTTTCTCATGCTAGAAAATATTTCCCAGAATAAAACTTCAAATCTCAAAGCTGCTAAGAAAGTGTAAGGTTGTCTCTAATGAAGAAGTTTGAGAAGAGACAGCACCATGATTTTCTCTTCAAGGAGTGAACTTCAGTGCATCATGATTTATAAATTGAAGAATCTAGCCTTAAAGGTTTCAATGGGAAGCATTATTCCTGAAATTAATGTGTGCAATGTTTTTCTTAATGCTTGATAGATGAATTTTGTTCCACTTGGCATCGTTAGTTCAGTAAAATAAGCCATTTATTTAAACTCTCAGAAAACCTAGTTGAGAACTAGAATTTAAAATTAGTGTTTTAGTGTGAGATTGTGGAACTCTTTCCTCTTTGTGTTTTGTGTGGGCTCTATGGGCACTTATGTTCTCCCTCAGGCCTGATGTGTAGATGAGGATTGCGCCTTGCTGCCTTGTTAGGCATTGCTGCGTTTCTAGCCCAAACTGGAGGAGTTTGTTAGTTCTTCAAGCCCTGGGTTTAATTCCACTCCACATGAAGGAAGCAGCTATTTGCCTAAGTCAATTCAAGAAAGGATAGTACAAAAAAAGACTCAATATATACATGGTTATGTGTATATAATTAAAAAAATGGCTTGAGGTTGAGTATGATAGTTTTGACTAGCCTTCATGTAGGATGAGTAATACAACTAATTTAATTCTGCTTTCAAAATTGTTAGATTAAATTAATTCCAAACAGCAGCAGAAATGTCAGGATAGAAAAGAACTATTTTCTCTTTTTCAGGGCTCTTATTGCTCATTTTTTAAACTTTAGTCCTTAAACTTGGCAGGTTGAGAAGAATAGCTTATGTTGCAGGGACCTTCAGGCATTATCGAAACGTCAAGAATTTACTAATGTTGTGTCACTAGAATTAGTGAGGAAAAAACATCATCCACTTTCTGTGACTGTGGAGGTTAGATATGCTCCAATACAGTACAAGTCCCATCTTGGAATGCATATCCTTGAATATGTGAAGAGTGTACTTTAGTAGTCACTTAAAAATACTTTCAGATACAGAGAAGTGGTGGAAGCCAAAGAATCAAATGTCAGGGGAAAGGTGTTTGTGACTGAAGGGTGCACCACCAGTGTGGAGATTAATGAAAGAACATTGACACAATTTCTTTTTCTTATTTTTTTAAGCTGCTTTTCTCTCTGTTGACCTAGAGGAAGAGAAAGGTACTGGCCTTCCTTTAGATCGCTCCGTAAGAAACTGTGAGTGTAGGAGAAAGACAACAATATGTGTTGCTCATCAGCCTAGGCTTGAGATGGCTGTGTGGTTTGGTTCCTTGTTTCATCTTGCTTGTCTGTTTCCATCCAACATTGTCTGGTTGCTCATTCATGCTGACTTAATAAATGTGCAGAAACTCGCATTGGTCTTTTTGAATGCAGGACAGCGCAGGAGCGCTTCTTTTCAGAAGAAAAAAAAGATGATCCTGGACGATTCTTTGTCAACACTGGTTTGAAGAATGTTGAAAGTCTGTATGAGCCTGTTTGTTTTATGGGTTGTTTTTTTTGTTTGTTTGTACAAGGCAGGAATGAGAGCCCATTTTAATATAACAGATGCTTGGCTGGTGAAGCCTTATTGAAGTCCTGTAATGTTTTCTGGGTTTACCTTTCAGGAAAAAAAAAAAAAAGTTTTAACTATTCCCTCTCCAGAAAACCTAGGCATGACACAAGCCCTGTGTACCTTCAGTTGTGAAGACCTCAAAGACTGACTTTCTACATCACCTATGTTCTGTGTTTTCCTTTTAACTGTCACATTAAAAAGATTATTGGCCACAGTTATTGCACATTTCTATCCACAGGGGCTCAGATCTTTATTTTCAGCTTCAAAGGTTAAGTGCCAGATTTTACAGTTGGTACAACTTGGACAGAATGCTAATCAGCAGCTCTGGAAGCCTTGAGAAGGCCTTGTTATAGTCCACTTGAGGACTTTTCATTGTGAATCGCTTTCTCATGAAAAGATTAATTACCAGAAAGGCATTTTCCACCTTATTGCAATCACCTCCCACTTCCTAGTGAGACTATAGACAATTTCAAAGTTACTTTCTTTGTAGCCCGCCATAGAAATATGAACACTGAATTGGACTTCCAAGTAGCGACATCCACAACCTGGAATGAATTGCACTCTAATATCTGTAAAAGCTTGTGGTATTTAAAGGAGTCCTTCCAGCCAAAGATCTCGCAACTGTCCATGCACATGGGTTAATATGGCTCTGACTTTCATTCGTGAAACAGCGAGCCTTGTCCAAAAAGAAAAACAATAGTGGAACTTGGGATATCATATTTTTCAATACGTTCTTTTCTCCTTGCAATTCTTCACCATCTTTGTTTTCCGAGGTTTGTTTAGATGTAGCTTGGCCTAATTGCCTGTTTTGGTTCATATGCCATGTGAATCTCTGTGAAATCTAAATGTCCGTCAAACCCGCTATTTTATTTGTCTAGTCTGTTCATATGGTGGGAGCACCTTGCTATGTATTCAGCCAGCTAGAGTTGCTTCTCGGGTCGATGTGGCAACGTAATTTTTGTGTGGATGGAAACACCTGCTGCTCACCTGCATTATTTTTCCTTAAGTCAGAAGGTTAGTTTACTGAGCTAATTACTCATGTTAAACCTATATTCTTTCTGATCTTTCTCTCCATTCCTAAGTTATTTCTTTATCTAGCTACAGAGTATTTTTCTTTAAAAAAAATAATTAAAAGAAATCTTTCAAGTCAGTCTTTTCTGGCAATCTCTTTCATTCTGTCTATAGAGAGAATAGCCTTCTATAGAAGGCTATTTGTATCCTTCTATTTTTTAAAAATGTAGTTTTCATTCCTAGAGTAATTGCAGTATAGTTTTTGCTAACACTTGAAGCCACTGGTGGTCTAATCAAGACACAGTAAGAAAATCAAACTGCAAAGAGATTGGACAACATACAAAGAAGCTTTCAGCGCATTGAATTAAAGAAGTAAGAGAGAGTAATTTTAATATGTACACTAAAGCTATGGAGACTCCTTAATATGACTAGGACAGACACATGCCTTGGTGCCCCCCTACCCTGCACCAAAAATAAAATAATAAAAGAAGACTGGCTATTTCATTGCCTTCAGCAAAAACTCTCTTAAGACTGTTAACCAGTTTGAGAAGGAGCTGAAAAGGCTGTGAGTTTTCAGTTTTATTTATGTATTTAAAAAGTGAGTGGTAGGTATTACAGATAACTCTTGAAATGTCCTTGAGAAGATGAACATTGACTTTCCACTGAATGGATAATTATCTTACGATATCACATCTGAATTCATATAGAGTGGGTGGGCTTTTAGGTGTATGTGACAAAGAGCTAATGTAATAGCTTCAGGCAGAATGCTTTGTAATTGATGCAAGAGAGTTCAAATGTATTGCAGACCATTAATATGTGTCTAACTTCTCTGCTACCTCTCCTGAGTAATGAGGTGGAAATTAGGAGAGATCATTCTGAAAAGTCAGTTGCTAAAGATGTTGTTTATTGAAGATGTTGTTTATTGAAGATTTAATTTCAACTGTTATTCATTGCTGCATTTGATTTTAGTGTGGTTTTTGTTTTTATGATGGAGATGTGTAAGCTTCTGATAGTAGCTTCTTCCTCTCTTAATTCTTTCCCAATATGTTCCTCCTTTCTGTGCTTGTTTACGTCATTAAAATGTGATTGGTTCTTTACTTGTAGAGACATGCCTTAGATACCAGTGGATTTGAGGAGCCATCTCTAAGAGAAAGGCTTACAAGAGGCTGTGCAGGTAGAAGATCAAATCCCAATTAGATGGCTGCAAAATGAAGCATATCTTGCAGAGACAGACTTGCATGCCTGACTTCATGTTCTTGTCATGCTGCTGCCCACAAGGAGACAAATGCAGTGTTTGATCTAAGTGCAGGGCTCAGTTCATACAAAAGACTGGGGAATTTTTTCATTGACTTCCTTCATACTATTCTGCAAACTGATGGAAAAGTTCAGGTGTTGTTTTGCTCTTTCCGAGCAAAATAAGCTCTTACACAGTTTTGCTTCTCAGGAGTATCAGAGTAAATAGTCAGAGCCTTTACATTCTTTTGCTTTTAATTCTAGTTGGGAATAGTGTTGGTGCTGTAATGGAGTTCTGCATTTCCGATGTCCACTACAGGGGATACTTAATGGGCAGGAGTAGTGCTGAAGTTTTGGGCAGAAGAGACCACCATGGATCTGGTGCATAAAGAATTCCTTACAAAAAGCAAGGAGAGTTTTTTTCTGGACAGTCATGACAGGTGCCTGCACTGTGGTTTGTTTTCTCTCACAAATTATTATTCTTCTCTTCTAAGCACAGCTCCAGCAAAGCTTCAGATCTGTTCTCTCCTGGCGAGAGGATATACAGCTAGCTAACAAACTGATTCTACTTTGCTACTGCCAGAAAGCCAAACTCCCACTGACTTAATTTAAAAAAAAACCACCCCACAATAAAACTTCAAACCACCAGAAAAACAATAACAAAAAGCCCTTATGGTGGTATCTCATAGTGTTCCTTCCCTCTTTTATCTCCTAAGGCCCCCTGATACTGTTTCATTGTCTTTCTTCCAAAGAAAATGAGTTGATCTCAGTTTTTATTATCACTTTTCTTTAGAAACAAAAGGGAGGCAGGCAGTAAATAGCCTACTTGCTGATGACAACTTTATCTGCTCAACTTCTGCCATAAATATTCTTTAATGAAGTAATACTGATGAACCTGGCGTCTTGATCTCTTTACCCTTCAGGAGCTTTTGTCACAAAGGGTTAGATAAGGTTTCCCACTATCTATAGTGTTATCAATGTAATTTAATTTTCTTAGATTATTTTTAACTTTAGTTTGGCTATTTATCTCTCTGCTAGCTTTTAGTTTGTCTACAAAGACAGTATCTTCCATTACTTGACAAAGAGGGAAAGCAATGGGACATATTTTTAAAGTTTATGATTAAGATGGCCTCAATCTATATTCAAAAATTATTAGTTTGAGAACTTATATTCTTCAAGTGAGAATGGAACTCCTGTCTCAAAATCACATACACTGCTGTCTTTTTAGAAAATCTGCAGCCCTGTAAAATTTGGAAACAAATGAAAAAATACTTTTTCCTTTGCTATTGTTTAAATATAAAGTTCAGATTGAAGGAGTAATATTGGAAGACAAATTAAGCAGCACAGCAGAGGTGCTGTGCAAAGAGAGAAAGGTCTTGTCAATAAGTGTAGTCAGTAAGTCTGCTTCCTTTTTGGTGCCCAGCTCGAGAAGAGCAAAAGGAGAGTGATAGAGAAGTTTGCAAATATATACAAAGATTAACTTTCATGGGAATGGGATTAACCTTTAGTAATTCCTGATATTTAAGTTCTTAAAAAAATAATAAAAAAGGTTTTATTTTTATCATAAAATGAAGTAGTAATTAAATCTTATAAAAATATAACCTGTTCATTTCTTCTGTGTATGTGAGTTTTAGCTTGGAAATGAACTTTGGATTTAGTATGCTGCTTCAGCAGTTAAAACATTCTACTTACTTTTAAGGACAGAGTTGGTAAACGTCTGTCGTCCTTGACTTTATTTGCTCTTTTCCATCACCTTAATTATCTGTTTATAAGATTTACTGTAGTGTCTTAGTGGATAAAACTTCTATTATGCGAGTTTGTTCTTTGTGATTTTTGAAATGTGAGTAGCTATATGTTACATTTTTTTACAAACTTATATGGTGAGAAGAGAGTCTTTATGACTGCATAAAAATGCAATTTATGAAAATTTTTTTGCCTGTGTTTTTCAAAGCTAAGTGTTAATCTAACCATTACCCTAAAATGATGGGACAGTAGTGAGAGTGCAAAATTAACAGAAAGCACCAAGTCAAGTAACTAGAGCAGGAAGCAATATCCAAGGTTGTTGGTGTCTGGTTAAAAAAAATTCTGACACCCCCAAGTCAAAAGATGGTAGTTTGCATTCTGTCTTGTAAGATGTATTGCCACAAATAGAAAAGTAGGCTTGAGTGTCATCAGCATAATGATACAATTGGCAAAAGTGATACAATTACAGTGAAATTACAGACACGCAGAATCACTGAGAAGTGCTGAGAAGTTTGTTACCTGTTTTTTTATGCCTGTATTTTTTTTTTAGCCATGGCAATTACTAAAATTAGATTACAATATAATATAATTTGGAGGATATTGCACACATTTGCAAAATGTTTTAATAGTGAATCCAGTTTTACGGAAGGCAGGAACTAGTGCTTCAAGTGTTTTTTATTTTCATGTTAGCACCAGTCTGTCTCATATTTTGGCCTTAGGACTCTTTGAAAATCAATAAGCAGAGTACTTTTGTTACACAGAAACGTAGGGAAGATGAATCCCACCTCATTCCTTTCCAGACCCAAATTAGAATTTGTATCAATTTGTTTGGGGATAACTACAGTCTTGAGCTTACCAAGGCAGCCCCATCTGGAGCATTGGTTTCATCAGCCCCTGAGTCACTGAACTTTCTGTCGCAGACAGATCTTTTGGTCTGTAGATGTTGAGGAAGCCGTAAATCATCTGTTAGAATCATATGTTTTGATTATTTGACTATAGGTGGGTAATACCATGGGCCAGGAAACAGAAATACATATACTGGCAAGCCTGAATTCTCTATTCATCGCTACCACTAGGAATTAGCCCATGTTGCTGCTAGCCATACATTTATCTCTCTAGGCTTAGCTGTCAGGAAGACTCACTCCTTCACCCTTCAACACCTTCTCCCTCTCTCATAACTTCTGCTTAGAAAAGATACTTTAACACAGACTTTGAAGGGGAGTGGTATGTACAAGTGGATATAACGTCCTGCTGTGGATGGGTTTGCAAAGCTGGGGCTGAAAATATTTCTAGAGTTTTTTCCCTTTCTTCCTCCATGGTGATGAACTGCAGTTTAAGAAAAATCTTGCATGTCATGTGTATTTCTCTCTTTGATTAGGAAAGGAAGTAGATTTAATGTTTTGTAAGGCTGTGTTGATAAAAGACATCAGGTTAAAAACATTTGGCTGGTCAGAAAGTAAAAGTAAATTTTTTAACTAAAGCATGGGCAAGTTATCAACATTAATCTCATCCTAAATCCAAAACACAGCACTGTACCAGCTACTAGGAGGAGACTTAACTTTATTTCAGCTGAAAACAGGACATAGAGCAATGGTTTGGATTTTTTTTTTTTTTTGGAGGTCTGTGTTGGTGACCTTTCTCTTGTTTTGTGCTTTTCTCTTGTCTTGCTGTGCTTTAGCTTTTCTGCCTGAAGATTGGGACTTAATTTGTCTTTTAAATAATCTGGGATATGTTGAGTACAAGCTTGGTGCAATGTTTGGGAAATTAAAGTCTGCTTACAAAATAAAAGTCTGTATTTCATGTTTGAGATCTCCATTGCTTTCATGTTGTTTACATAAAAAGAAAATTAATATACAAAGTGAAAGAAAAGTAGTGCAGTACCCAGCTCCTACCTTTTTTGACTTCTTTCCTCATCTGAAAGAATTTAAGTTTTTCAGCATAGTTGTTTTGTTTAAGCATGGAAATGAGAGCTTTAATTTGTTTATTTGAAAGCATGTGATTTAGATACCCAGTGATAGTAGCAACATTTATATTGTGATCAGCTACAACAAAGCCTTTTACTCTACCAAGGCTGAATTCTTGTCCAGAATGCCTGATCCATTTATATATAGAACTCTAGATGAATCATTTATGAAGTAAAAAAGTGAAGGCAAACAAACAAAATCAACCTCTCCCCCAATTCTCCTCCCCAAGTATTATTCTAAAACTAGTGTTTTTAAATCAACCTCTCCCCCAATTCTCCTCCCCAAATATTATTCTAAAAGTAGTGTTTTCGTGACTTGGGGAAGAGGTCAAGTAAATATATTCAGAATTTCTTAATGCTAAGCTGCTATCATCAGATGGTATAGATGAAGTAGAAATTCACTTTCTAAGGCATCTTACTTTTCCAGATGTTTAAAACTTCCTCAGCTTAGTTTTTAGAGAGAATATTATTCATAATGAGATAAAAGATGAAACTGTCAATTTGAGTAAAGTGGATCAGGTAATTTTTTTTCTACATAAGCATGAAAATATTTCTGAAGTGCTTCAATGACTCTTCCCACCCCAGTTATTCAAGTAAAGAAATAAAAAATACCTATGTGTGCTTAAAATGTAAATATGGGCTTACATGTGCAAAATGTATGAAGACTGTAAAACACGTCCTTGTGGGTTCCAACTTTTAATAAATTGGAACAATAATATCAAACTTTGGTCAGCTCAGCAGAAAAAGTGAGAAGCTGGAAATTAGAGATGTTTGGTATACCAAAATTTCGGTGTCTTCCATTGTACTCTTGAAGTTGTTGCATATATTAAGTGTATCGCGATAGCTTTTAATATTTTCAGCTTTATTTTGCAATTCACTCAACCTTTTGCTGACTATATGTGATGTCCTCAGTATCTATTATGTGTACAGGATGGCCTTTTAAATATAATACTGTTTATTTCTTGGCCAATTAATTGTGTTTCGAAGAAAGTCTTAAAAAAGTCTTATTCCTCTCTTTTTTTTTTTCTTGTGTGTGCAAGCAGCACACCTCCCACATCCTTCAAGGGCTGAGACTAAAATTTTAGAATGAAGTTACCATATTGCTAGTAGCATTTGTTGGACCTTTAATCATTTTGTCAGTATTCATTTTTATGAGTCTGCTTTGCTCCATTTTCTGCAATTTCTTTGTGTGTGTTTACTTAGCATCTTTTCTCTATATCTTCAAGTCCATGATTTTCTCTGTTAATATGAGAAGAATTATAGGTACTGATAGATTTATGGGAGTATCTCAGCAGTAAAAAGATAAGCCAAAAGAATAGGATGCTGAGATATAGCTGTGACTGTGAACGCTACAGAGAGTGACTTTAAAGGCGATCTATTGGCATTAAATCAGCATCAGATTTGTTTATAAGTTTACTCCAGTGATGCAAATTAAATCCACAGTGTCCTTCAGCTCCATCAAGGCAGCAGAGAGCAGACATGCCCCAAAGAGTGCATTGTGCCCTAGGCTTGAATCTTTTTGCCTCAAGGCCAAAGTGGATATTTATTGTGAAATCTTGTGTCATGATTTTTTTTTTTAAATGCTCAGATGCTAACTGATCTGGTGAGCTTTTCACCAAATACACTTCAAGTTCTGTTTTTAAATCGTGTTGTGGCTGCTGCGATGATATGCTCTGATTCAGAGCACTTGCATAGTTACTCTCTACAATAATGAGGTGTTAATGTGGGGAGAAACCTGTTTTTAGTCAGTTTATGTGTGAAAATATAAGAAGATAGAAAATGTTAAAAGTTCTTTTTAATATCTCCACTTTGTATTTCAATCTGCTCCCACTAACCTTATGGTTAGCAGGTCTGTCTTCCAACTTGCCAAGTATTAGCTGATATTACTTGGTACTGTCCAGATAGTCAGAGGTTTTTTCGGTCAGCTATTGAGACCTGGGTGGCAGCAGAACTCAAGTGGCTACAGCCTGCCTTGAGACAGTCACCCATCCTTTGAATGCTCAGTTTCTAAATTCCAGTTTTGGGTGATGACATAGTCTTGGAAAACTCCAAGCTGCTTTCTCAACAATTCTCATCTGCGTGATGGGACTGAGCCTAAAGGGCTCCTGTGCAGAGTAGTGCTGTAGGGACACAGGTATGGCTTCTGCAGGGGCTTTGAATTTGCTGATAAGACAGGTTCTAAACATCTGTCTCATGTTTGCATATATTTTCAAATATATTATTTATTGAGCTAACATTTTTCTTGTATGCTACACTTACCATTATGGCAAATTGTTTAGTTGAGAGGTGGCGTCCCTGGCGGCAGGGAGACTGGATTAAAATGATCTCTAAGGTCCCTTCCAGCTTAGGCCATTCTATGATGATGATTCTATGATGAAAATGATTGTATTCAATTTGGTGCTACTTGCCTCACCATCATTTGTGCTGTACCAGCATAATGTCTGTGAGAGAAAATGCATTTGTATTAGATTTTTGCTTTTCTGGATGCACTTTACTATATTCCAGGTAATAGTTTCCTTAAATGTTCTTTCAAAAACTTAAGATGTTAGAAAAACTTCTATCACACCATGCCCATAATATTTAATGATGAAAATTCCATTTTTTTCCAAATAAGAAGACTCAAGTCGTAAAATGTTGACTTGTTGCTTTAGTGC
This sequence comes from Apaloderma vittatum, assembly GCF_000703405.1. Taxonomy (NCBI): domain Eukaryota; kingdom Metazoa; phylum Chordata; class Aves; order Trogoniformes; family Trogonidae; genus Apaloderma; species Apaloderma vittatum. The sequence goes on along the minus strand of NW_009695005.1, from coordinate 85,743 downwards.
CTAACTTCCAACATGCGATGTTGGACTAAGGAGCTTCAAATAAAAATGGTGATGGTAACACATGGAATAACACCACCTCTGGCTGTCTTGGGAATTGTGTGTGTTGAAATGAATTCAAAGGATGAAGTTGTGTATTTAAAATATGAGAATATTATTGTGTGCCAACTACTTTATTTTAAGGCTTTTTGTCCTTTGTCTTATGTTTGAGTAACTGCATGTTGTACATTTAACTAAATGTGCAATTCTTTGAATCTCAGTTGCATGTTCAGTGCTTGTATATTCCTATATTCCTGCCAGTACATCGTTTTTCTAGCTTTGTTATATCTCCATACTTTATTAATGGAAACATCATGCAAGGAATCTCAGTGTCAACCAGGGTGAAAAATTAACATTATGGTTCCTACAATAGCTGTAATGTAATATTGCTAGAGATATATATTCAGACATAAATTTAAACACACAAACTGTGAAACAGGAAGTGTTCTGGGGCAGCTTGCAGTGCCAATAATAACTACTTGATTGCTGTTTTGTGTGCTTGAAGTTTGTGCCACCGAGTTCTGTCTTTGTATCTTAGTACAAATTTTCTGTCATGAAATCTGTAATCTTGTGTGCAATGGACTTTCAAGCAACATAGATGTGTAAATGCAAACTTGAGACTGGAAAAATCCACTGTCATAAGAATATCTGCGATTTTGAGAATATGAAAGATCTAAATCTTTCTTCTCGAAACTTGTGTGTGTTTGGAGTTGTTGGTGCTCTCTACAGAATAAGGAATATTCTTTTAAGAAGTGATTAATTGTAAATAGCAAATACTTGGAAAGTTTATGCCACACTCTGCTTTTGAAACCTACCCAGCACTATTTTATAAACTGGAATATTTTCTTTCAGAGGTGCAGGCTGTTATGGGAAGTTGCATCTTAAATTGTTTCGATTTTTTTTTTTTTAAGTTGAAACAATAGAGATGATGTTGTTCATTCAAGATCTTGGAAATAAATTAATACTGAAGAGTACATATATATATGAAAATGTGAATTACGCACTTGAAAATTCCTAGTGTGGTTACACATTTGTTTTGGAGCTTGAAAACTGAGAATTTCCTTGTTACCCTTATTGAGATATGTTACATTATTCTTTGTTTTGCCTTTCCTGTACTGTATGCTCTGATCACTTCCTTACTTATCTGAGCCTTTTACAGATCCATGTACTTTAAGAGCAGAGAGGGTTATCTTATTTGATCTATCCTGAATATCACTTACGCAGTGGACTGGCAGAGTTATAGCATGTTGCTTGGAGAGCTGTTCATCTTGAGAAAAGGATCTCAAATGAGGGAGAATCTGCCATTTGCCTGAAATGTCTCATGGTTCCACTAGTCTAATTCTCACTTACGTTTCCTGTCTTCCCTTTTTAGGCTTTGGACTCGGTCCGCTCTTGAGAAGGAGAAAAAAAAAATTAAAAAAAAAAACAAAGAAAAAAGTCTTTTTTTTTTTTTCACCCGTTCCTTTCTGTCTTTGTCTGTTAATGCCTCTACACATTGTTCACCGTTAGTTGGTGATGAATGCGTCTTTTAGATTCCTTGTGCCAATGAGGAGGAGTTGACAGATATTCCTCCCTCTTGGGCCTTTCATTTCTGATGTGCTCTTGTTCTGTGATGTTTGGATCCGCATGTATTGGCCAAGGCAGGGCAGCTGCGTGTCTTTTAAAGTTTGCAGGAAGGCATTGCTGAAAATGGTGCTTTCATTGAATCATTCATCTGTTTTGGTCTGAATCTTGGAGCACTGCACAGGGAGAAGCAGTCTACTGTATGGCAGAAACTTCTAACTGAAATGAAATGAAAGTAGCATGGGCAGGAGCATTATCGTAAAACTCATCACAATGTGACAGACTTAGGAAAATGAGTTTGGAAATGTTCTACAAGAACCATTAATGGTGGTTCTTCTACTGCATGTAAAAGCAAATGAATTATGCAAAGGTCAGAAAAGAACATTTTTGGTTCTTAGGCTTATTGCTGACATTATTGCTGAAAATTGAGAGACCTGTCTTCATCTTGGTCCTTAGAATTTGTATGCTATTATGAGTCGTTCTGTTCAGACACTCTTGCATTGTGTTATGCACTGTTCCTTTCACGGTGCTTTTATGATGACATAAATTCTTTTATGAAACTAATGGAAAGTCCTTTCCTGTGTTGCACAAACTATACTGAGAGATGATACCACGTACAAAGATTTATTAGCAGGGTCTGTCGCTGAAGTCATACCTTTGTTGTAATGGTGAAGATTACTTTTTGGGAAAAAAAAGAAGAAATGTGTCAGGAAGGGATGTTGGATGGCTGAATTAACAATCTTTCAGTAAAGGTGTACCAGAAGAGACCTAAGTGTAAAATGTACAAAATATGTATGTAAATTTTGAAATAGTATAGCACATGGTGCCCCCAAATTAAGTGACTTGTACTGCATGAGAAGAAAAATCTGGTGAGATATTTCTTCTGTCCTTTCTTATATGTTCTCTAACATTATTATTTCTCCTTCTGCCTACTCTCTTTCTGTTAACAGTTTGGGGGGTTTTTTTGCTCTAATTTCAGCTGCTAAGGAATCTCAAGCAGAAGTGACAGTTGTGTACACAAGTACTATACTGTACGGATTGCTCCAGCTAGTCTGCAGTTAGCTTCTTATATAAAATGCTGCTTTTTCTCACTATTACTATTTCCACTGATATTCTCTCTCCTGATCTTCCAGGAAGGCTGGTCATCAAGAGATGTGGTGGTCATGTGTGTGATCCTTGGAGAAAATGCTGGCTGCTCGAGAAAAAAATTGCAATCCAGGATACTGGTTTTCAGGCTTGGCAGGGATAATGAAGTTGTTTTGTTCACTAAATGTGTTCTTTTTCCAAGGTGTCTTGCTCCAGACAGACTTGTAAAATGCACACTGCAAAGCCACAGGTATAGACTTTCATTCTAGCTGACTGCTGCATCACATCTGCTGTATTAGTTTTCCTGTGAGAGCGTTTCACTTTGTGGGAGTAATGCTCCTAGTATTTGGCAAATGGTATTTTATGTCCTGATGTCTCCTTCACATTATTTAGTTTCAACTTTTAAAGTCTTCTTAGCTTGCTAAGAGGAGGAGTAGTAGAGAAACAATACTGTTCCAGTCTCCATGCTGGAAAATATGAGCAGAGTAGAAAATGTGTGGGCTAAATTGTGAGCACCTCTATGAAATATGATTGTCATGTAGATGCCTGATAACTGTCAGTGTTGATCTCGTAGGCTGCTGATGTACTGATTTAGCTGAGATCAAGGTAAGTGTTGTACTCATAACTTATGTTGCTGTGCACTGAACTGCGCAGAATGAAGGAACTATGCTTTTCAAAGGATAAATGGCTATTACTTTTTCCTAAATATATTATCATTTATGCCTGCACAAGGTAAAGTGTGAGCCAAGAATAGTTTGGTTGGATATTAAGCATTCTACTGCCAGGTCTGTATACTGCTTTTAGCAAGTGATTGCTTCAATAATCAAAAGGAATGAATGGAGAAGAGATTACATACAGGGAAGAGATTCACATACAGACCATGCACTTATGCAGGTACGGGGATGTTCTTGATGCTTTTGTAATTAACTAGTTCAGAGAAATTTCATACCTCAAGGCATTAGAAAAGCTAAGGAAACATTTGTTTAGAAGCAAATACAATAGAAGCACTGAATTTGTTAGGAGGGGTGGAGTTTCTTCTTTTCTTCCTCCTGGTTGAGAATTATCTGATTTGTCAGTTGATGCTTTCAGCAAACACCCTGAAAACCCCTGGATCCTTTTTGTTAAAAAGGAGAGTCAGAGAAACACTACTTGGTATACTATAAAATGTTTCTTTAAAACCTAGGTTAATAAATAGCATGACTACGAAGGGTAGAAGTTTATTTTTGAAAGCATTTTGCTGCTGAACCAACATAGCAGGAGGTAACTCCCTGAATTTTTCCTCAAGAAAAAAAAGCAAACGTGGTTACTGAAGTATTTCAGTCTGTCTTAATATGGGATTGCATGTAATTGAAGCATCAAAGGAAGAAAAACAAAACTGTCTTTGACCATGCACAAAACTTTTGTTCGGAGTTATACTGAAGCCATCACTGCCCAAGGAATGCTGGAAGGAAATTGAAGCCTGAGGGTCCCCTTTTAAAGCCTAGAAATTGAGGTGTGTCTTAAGCTGAGCATCGCTACCCAGCACTAATTGCGTTAGTCCCTTTGTGCGATCTGCGAGCGGACAGAGCCACAGAGCACCAGCCAGCTGCACCGTCCCCAGAATAGCAGCGCTATTTCTGTCGTGGCCAGCTGAAGCCCAGGGCACGAATTTAACTGGTGATTGGCCCTGAGCCCAGAGCTTACACAGTGTGTTACAATCTCCTCCTGAAGTTCCCTCTGATCTTCACATTTTCTTACTCTAAAGCAAGTCACAGTCTCGTCCCTCTGTCTGTTCGCATTTTTCACTTTTCTATATCAGACTAGAGTATTTGGATCTCTGAGGTCCATCCAAACTGAGAGAAGAGCATAGTTCAAAGCATAGTTCAAAACATATGGGATGTTTTACACCATGAAAGATGACATTACTTACAGGTCTACTGGAACAACAAAATATTTCAGATTTTCTTTGAATAATGGTAAATGTATTATAAAGAAGTCAGACAAAGAGAGAAGCTTGGACAGAAAGAGAATAAATTAACTGATTTTAAATGAAGAAAGAGAGGATTATGAATTAAGTGTGTTACATCCTAGGGACTGAGCATTTTAGAGTTAAATGAGAATTGACAAATTCAAGCTGAGTTAACTCATAAATAAAAGATTCTCTGGTCAAAGAAACAAAAAGAAAAAAATGAGAAACATGAAAGAGAAAAAAAAAAGATGATCTAGTTAGGCTCACAAAGCTCAGTAAATACATTTATGTTTGATTTTTATTAAGACTGATAACTATGAATCAATGACAAAATAAGAATAGTTAATCAAAGGGAGGCAAAGGCTTATAGGCAGCAGCACAAGAAAAGCTGAAGTAGAATCTCAAGAGTGTGGTATGGTTGTACAGGAGAGACTGCCAACCACTCAGCTGGAGTTCATAAAGAACTGGCTTACAATAATAAAGAAACACTTTTCTGATGATTGTACCCACTTAGCGGCGTTACTGTGTGATTGGTGAGTCCCAACCATAATAGTCTATTTAAGAACTATACTTTAGAAGTTTATGTGGTGGACTGGCAGAGGAGAGAGAGAAACAGTAACCCAGAGGACAACAGTCTTTGTAACTCTACCATGAATTAGAGAGTAAGAATTTAGAGTAGTTTTGCGGAAGTTGTTTTTTAAATGGATAAAGATACATACCTAAAAACCAAAAATGGGATAAAATTAGATGACATTTCTGAAGTATGATAAACTAATGTGATATCTTTTCTTTGTAAGCCCATTAATTGAAGCAAAGACTCTGGTTCTTATATGTCTCTGTTTTAGCAAAGTTTTCCATGAAATGTTATGAGGAAAACTGTTGGTTTCGATGGTGGTTGATACGAGAGTGCCAGCAATGGCTAAAGAGGAAGAGGTATCCTGTTGTGCTGAAAGTGTATGAATGGGTTAGAGGGATAGTATAAGCTAAGGATTCATTTTGGGACCAGTCTTATTTTCATTACTGTCTTTATTCCGAGAGGTAGCATAGTATGCTTTTATAAATGCAGAATTGCACAGATTAGCGGATATCTGAATAGCCCCTAAATGCTTTGAGTGTCTTTACACATGCTGGTGTTTGCATGTTCTGCTGTCAGTGAACCAAGTCTCTTGAGCTCACTTTTCAATACCTGCTCCTGCCTCAAAATCTATACTGAGGTACCTGTCCAGCCCCCGAAACATTGTTCCCTGTGTTGGAATGTACATATTGTAGAGTAAGGAAGTACTCAACTGTATTTTGAGAACAAGACTATTAATGTCTAATCTTTCTTAAAGGGATATGTAGCAGCTGGTAAGCTCATGACAATAGAATGATAAAAATAAACCAGGCTTCATTACAAAAGAAGTAACGCTGACTTAATTTCTGTGGAGGGGTTGCATCTAGCGAGCAAGCTTTTCTTTTCCATATAGGAGGATTGTTGCAGGTACTGCTTGCACAGAACCTGACAGCTGCTATTAGTGTAAAAGAGTGCTTTTATGTAGCAGAGTTCATAAAGAATGTAGATTAATGACATCTTTCTCTCAGGAAGTTTATAATCAAAAGTGTAATCCCAGCCCACGGGATTTTTCCTTCTCTCTACTGCTGATAAGCTCCTGTCTTGAATATGTTATCAGGGGAGATTTAGATGACTGCTCTGTGCTTTGCAAGTATAGGAATGGACAGAAAAGCATTATTGCAATACATTTTAATATATTTTAGAAAGTGGTTATTTGGGATGGACTGTTAAGGATTCAGTAAAATTCAGATTGTTATCATTAAAGAGATTGAAATGGTTTTTTTTCCTATTATTTATTTTCTTTCTCAAAGTCCCCTGTCTTGTCAGCAAGATATTGTCAAGTTCCGTGAATTCGAGAGTATTGTGCTATTTGGTTTATTCTCTTCCCATCCCATCTCCAAGTGTTACAACAGAATGTGATTATTGTAACTCTTATTTGCTTATTTAGTAATTTAATGTGAGTGTTATCTGTGCCTAATTTTAGGGAGGGGAAAAAATCAGTGCTGGGAAAACTGTGATATAAGGTAAAGATAAAAATAATTTTGCATATCTTTCCTAGCTATTCACTTTTTTAAAGTAAACATTTCTGATTTTAGAGTCCTTATTTTTGAATAGTTGAGACTAGCAATACTGACTTTACAAAGTCATAAAGAAAAAGTACCACAGAAATCTCCCACGTCTGCAAGTAACCGCAGGATGATGTGACATGGGAGGTGTGAGGTGATGTAACCACGTCTCAGTGTCCTCTGTTCCATCAAGTGGGAAGAGAGCAAGCAACAGGCACTTTGCTGCGTCAGTGGTGAGAAACCTGAAGGCAGGGCCATGCCAGAGAACCAATGAATCTTGCATATCTATATAATGTTTCTGTGGGTCTCTACATTTTCACTAGGTACATGCTTTGGAAGAATGTTCCCCAGTGTGAATACAGACCACAACATTTCTGCTTGTCAGTACCCAATCTACTTCTCAGGTTCTGCAAAACCCACTGGATAGCTCTGCTGTCTCTTCCTTTGGAGAAGCTCTGAAACACGAGTAGTGTTGCTGGCTGCGTTGAAAATGCATTCATATATGTGTGGGGAAGAGGAGGAGCAGGACTCACATAGGCTTTACTTAGACCGTAGTTTAGTCTAGTGCTTGGCTAACCAAGCACACGTTACAGTCCAGGCTCCTTTCAGCAGGCATCACAATGAAATAGACCTGAGATGGTGACTGTTGGGGGCAGGGGCAACAAAGCCCAGGATAGCTCTGTGCCTTTGCAGATCCCTCAAAAAAAGTCAGCTGCACTGGAAACTGTTACTTGTTAAGACTGATATAAATTTCATTTGTAATACTTAGGGGAAATGTACATAGTTAACCCATCTCTTCCTGCTGGGGTTCAGCAACAATTACTCACCATTACATCAAAGTGATTTTATCAGTTCCATGGTTGCTCAGCTGTTAATATTAATTTTACAATTTTGTTCATAACCTGCACAATTGATGCCATTGATTGGCACTGAAGCTGAGTCATCTGAATATGACATGTGGAATAGGCTTATGCAGGTAGCAGTCAGCTCTGAGGGGTGAATACGAGGTGATTGTGTATAGAGAGTTTTGAAGTGGTAAACTGGGATAAATTGCTGTCAAAACAGTCTGGACTGTGACTATCTCACTGATGATCTTTGAATCAGATATTAAAATCTTGAATCAAGTGATGTATCTATTTTCTTTGGGATTATTTTTCCTTTTTTTACAGTAGAGACAGAAATTGTCACATCTGTGTTAGCAAATGAAGATTTTACAGCCGGAGACAATTCACATGTTAATTTGTTGAGAAAAATTTATTGTAATATAGTTTAAGTGTATCAAGCAGAAAAAAATTATGGAAAGCCACAGACAGACTTTGTATTTCCTCTCTATAACGAGTGGGATAGTCTAAGATGTTCTTTAATGTTGAAGATATGGAAAGGTCATCCAAGGATGGTGTGGTGTAGTTTTTAGTATTTTTCTACATCAATTTACTTATGGCACCACCATGTTTTAAAATTCTCTTTACTTACTACTTTACTTTCCTATATAGGAGACCAATGCTATAGAAATTGCTCCTTCATTTCTCTTCGTGAAGAGTAGTGATATGAGTGACAATGCAGCTGAAGCTGATTTTTAGCTTTGGGGAACTCAAGCAGTAAAATCTGAGCTGAGCACCCCATCAGTATAAGCAAGCATGAGCAGTTTGTGGGGACAAGACATAATCTCCACCTGTGTTTTCAGCGCACATGTCGCAGCCCATGCTGATATCCCAAAAAACATACCTAAGCCACCATGACAGAGGAGGAAATGTGTGCCACATCTAAGACCAGATTAGGTGGGTTTGTGATAAAAATACAGTATTTAACTCTACATTGGTGCAATCTCAAGCAGATATTTCAAGTGATAACTGATTTGAATGCCCAGAGGCAGATGAGAGCCTCCCACACCTACTGTGGTCATTTCATTTCCTGGTTGCCTGGGCTCTGAGAGTCTGCATAAAGTAATACTAAAACTGCTGAATTCATTAAGAGTGAGAAGAAGAGAGTTCTCCTTGTGTATCAGTGAAATAGTGTAAACGTAGTGCTTAAAAAGTGATAATAGATTTAAACAGTCTCGTAATCTGGTAGGAGGCACAGAGCGTGACACTATTGCACAGCAAGACCACTGGCATTTTTGTTGTATGTTCAGATCATTTCTGTACTTACTGTAATTGAATTTCCTTCATGCTTCATTTGCTTTAAAGAACTATATATTTTTGGAAGGGAACACTAATTGCTATCCTGAAATTTCATGGAGCAGTCATCCCTGGTCATAGTGGACTATGGACTGCTTTCCCAGACATGTCCTTTCTCATTTCTTGAATGTTGTGCTTCTAATATTCTTCACAGCACTCATGGGCTTCTTTTAGAAGGCCAGCCTGATACAAAGGAGGTAGGAGGGTATATTTTTCTTGCAAGCTTGTTGTTTTTTTTTTTTAATTGCCTGTCTGAAAATCCTAGCCAGCCTGTTTCTGTACACTATGTATTCTTCCCCTCTGCTTAATTAAGTATCTCTCGATTGAAAAAGCAGCTGCTCCAACTGAACACCCTGTACAACCTCTCTGTCTTCTCCAGGAAGGACTGACATAATTCACAAAGCTCCAGTTAAACTCCTAACAGAGACAATAAAGTGGGTAAATAAGGTTCTAGCCTTAGCTTCCAGTGTTGTTTTAATATTTTTAAAGCCTAAGTAGAAAGCTCTTGAGAGGATGAAATCAACATGGCATAATTGTTGCTGTGCAAGAAATACACAGCTGAAACTTCCCTATATTTTCACCAGTTTTCAGGCACAAAATGTTCCCTTTCTGCTCATGCCCAGAAGTGTTCTTGCCTTCACAGAACTGGGCATCTTGGGGCCATGTCAACTTGTGGTCGATTTAGGACTCCAAACCTAAGTCGTGTGAAAGGCTCAGCCTCATCGCTGCCTTGCCCGCAGTGCCAGCCAGGCACCGCAGTGCTCCCCATCTCCCAAAGGAGTGGGCTTGTGGCTGGTGTCCTGCTCTGGGAAGGGGGAAACTGAGGGGCTTTTGTACTTGTAACCACTAGTCCCTTTTCTTAAAATACAGCTTTGCCTCCTAATGGGTTAAAATTACTGTTTGTGCTTTGTGTCTTTGGATCGATGTATCTTTACTGCAGCTTTGGCAGAAGGAATGGGGAGGGCTTGACCTAAAGCAATAAAAATGAACTTTGTCAGAGCTGCAATCAGGCTTAGAAGACTGTGACTTGCTTGTCCCCTGCTGAGATGTGTAGGTGTCTCAGTGACTGTACAGTGAAGTAGACAAATTTATTATTTCTTTCAAGCATTGGTCGCTGCCCTTTGCAGAATGCATACAGAAACCAGAACTTGTGCTCAAGAGCCTAATTGCTTAAAGGCCCAATCTGATACCTGTTGAAGGCAATCAGAGGTTTCCAGGTAAATACAATGGGTGGTTCTTCACACCCAGCAGTGTACAGCATCTCCAAGCTGTTCGGCAGCTGAGGGAACAGAGAAGCATGTGGCTTCATCAGCATTGTGTGTTAATGAGGCAGGTTAATGGGACTGGGTAAGTATTAAATTTAGACAACTACAAAAAATGATACAGCTTTTATATTGTCTGACTGATAGTAATGTGGATTTCAATTTCTTCCAGCAATTCTCTGTAAAAATTACAAAGAGGTGTGCAACCTCTGCTGGAGCACTGGGAGATGGGTGGTGATGTGGCTGAGCTGCTGCTGGTACCCTCCTTTGCGCCCTGTGTCCTGGATGGGAATGTGCTCCATGCCATTTGTTACTTGCTGGATGAAGATAGGGCAGTGTTTGCCATGTTAATAAATTATTATTTCCATGGCAACTAGCAACCAGTAACACTTTCAGAATATTTCCCTTGTGTAAACTTTGTGTTTTGTATACCACCTGAATCAGACTGAGGGAAAGAAACTTCTCTGTTAAAGAAATATAGTGATGTATCATGCTGAAATCAGTGAAATGTTTTCTCCAGTCTACACATAGGTTGCTAGGTTCAATTATTTTATCAGACAATGACATATATACTGGAAAGGTCAGCAAATAAAGAAATCAATGCATTTTAAAGGACAAAAATCAGTGGTAAAAAACCCCGCTGAATTGAAAATCATGCATTAAGAGCATGTGTTTCTCTTGGTGCATTTGATGAGAAGTTTTCACCAGTTTTTAAGGGCAGAGTTCTCAGAAAGTAAGGAATTTCTCTAGTGAAGTGTATGGAGAGTTAATCTAGTGACACTGACTTTGAAGATGAAAGAATAGAGCAGTATTATGAATTTTAAACACTACAAAAAGATGTGCTGCCATTATTAATAATGTTTAGATCTGCATGATTTGATTTGTGACAATTTGTTTATATATATTCAGAGTGTATACATTTTGAGTTGTAAATTGGGGAGGATTTGCTAACAACCGCGATTTTTCTTGACTCACCTTTTCATGCGTAAATGCAGTGGTAGTAATTAAACTGTGGTGCTGGCCTGTAAGTGCAAAATGCCTGGATGGAAAGTTAGTTGTCTGGTGAACAGCTGTCTGTTCAGACACTGTCAAGAAAAGTCTGAGCGAGCTGGGTCATCCAGGATTTGGAAAATACAAGTTAATGTGAATTACTAGCACGTTGCCTCTTGAGTGTAGGTAGGGCAGTGTGCCATCTACATCCATTAACATGTTAAAATCTGCTGGACTATTTTCATAGTAGCTAATACCTTCCAAATCCTGGTTTAGAGAAACCAGGATGTGGCATTAGAGGAAATGAATATTTTGTCCCAGATATTTGCTTATCTGAAAAAATGAGACAGTCTTCATGCTATTCCAGCTGCAATCGCCCTGCCAGTCTTTTGTAAAACACTGACATCGCTGTCAATCAAACATCTTTCATCTATCCTAAATTTGCTTAAAATCCATCACAGATTTGCATGAAAGTCACCACAAGACAACTAGGAGCCTAGGATGCTGAATTTTCTAAGGTCAGAATTAGAGCATATTGGCAGTATCGGACTCGTAGAATTGCTTTGATTGGAAAAGACTGTTAAGATCATCGAGTCCATCGAGAGGAGGACCTTTTTTTCAATATGCTGTTCTTTAGGCAGTTCTCCTGCTGCCACACAGGACGACTCCAAGTTTAGCCTGGCAGCAATTCATTCCGTATTATCCACAGATTTTCTGAGCTGCCACATGACTTGTCTTGTGGAATGAATATTGAGAATTATGTATTCCTTGCTCTGAAAACGATTTCAAAAGACAAAGTTTAGCTGATTAGATTAGAAAAATGGCCTAGCTGAAAATAGTAAAACATGAATAATGCCAAATTCTCAGCATATTTGAATAACTCTAAAATTATCTGCTCAGGCTATCAGAAAGCTTGGGGGAAAAGTACTTCTTTTCTGTGTCTATGATCTGTTTGCTCTCAGACTAGCTGGATTAAACCACCAGGCTCAGGGCTAAGGCATTGTTATTATTGTCATATATTTAACTGCCCTCGTTTTGTGCAGATATGCAGATGAAGATATCAAAGTTACTTTTCTGTCAGAAATGAGTGCTACAGAGGTACTAGAAGGAAATAAACAGAACAACAGTTGTTCTTTTCAAGTCAGATTTTAATCATTAAGAAAGTACTCATCAAAGTGTGCCAATGAGAAATAACTCTGCTGGGGGAAATTTTTTTTGGTTCCAGGAGGCTGCTTTCAATTAAAATAAAAAGATTAACAAAGGACTGTAGCTAGTCATGGATTTAGTTCTGAATATTTAGTCTCTGGGGTTTCAGAAGGTGTGCACAGCTTCAAGAAAATTTAGCATTTCTTTTTCTATCTTTTATTTGAGTTATTATCCAGTTCCTCCCCTTCACTGAACAAGGGTATGTTCTTCCTTTGGGTCTATGCTGTGCAATGAGAAAATGAGAGGAAAGATAAGCCTGCGGTGGAAGCTGCATGTTATGTGGTACTTACCATATTTGGACTTGTTTACCAGCATTTTTTCTTCACCTTCCAGTACTTTTTCTGCTGTTAAAGAGCAGTGAATCTTGAATGGAATTTTTCCTGTACTTGCCTGTGTCATGGGAGAAACATATTCTCCATTGCAATCTAACATTTAAATAACTTGTTTTTTCTCAGTGAGAGAGCAAATGGAGATGGGCTTTCTGTAACTTACAAATTCTCACATACAATTGGTTCATTTTGAGACAAAGAAGTCAATTTTTTCTCGATAATTATTTTCTGGGTATACGTAGAGAAATATTCTGTTATTCTGAAAGTATTTGAAGAGCACTAACTATACCTTGCTTTCCATTATTAATTGACAGTATGTTTTTTCCATCACAATCTTAATTCTGATTTGCATGTATCCTTTAATTAGAGAGTACTTCAAGTGCATGATTAATGCCACTGTTTAATCAAGCTGTGATGTATAGAGTGGAGTTTTGCCATTTGTGGCTCTATGAACTGAGGTTCTGCTGAACTCAGATTTCTTAATTTGTTGTGACATTTGACACAAATAACGTGTCTTGAACTGGAGGTATGATCTATATGTGGCAATTTGGATATGTTTTCATTTCAGGGGATGTCTCTTGTAATTCTTTTCTCGTTAAGTCTCTGGCTGTGATTGTCTGCTTTTGTGCAAGTGATTGTAGTTCCTAAAGGGTGATTTTGGCACAGCAGCACATTAAAAGTGTTCATAATACGGAGACTGGTTCACAACTGCAAAAATAATTACTGTCCCAATTTTTCTTAACTTTTGCTTTTAGTTATGGAAGAAAATGAGGTGTTTTTTTCCTGTCCCAGAACTGTTCACAAGAGTGTGTAGCAACAGGCCAAGGGGCAATGTTTTTAAACTAGAGCAGGGTAGATTTAGACTAGATATCAGGAAGAAGTTCTTTGAGGGTGGTGAAACACTGGAGCAGGTTGCCCAGAGAGGTGGTGGAGGCCCCAACCCTTGAGCCATTCCAGGTCAGGCTTGATGGAGCTCTGAGCAACCTGATCTGGTTAAAGATGTCCCTGCTCACTGCAGGAAGGTTAGACTACATGATCTTTAAAGGTCCCTTCCAGCCCAACATGTTCTATGATTCTAACTAGAATCTAATATTCTAGATCCAAATATTGACTAGTTTCAGATCCGCATTGGGAAGTGGTGTCTTCAGCTCGTTGCTAAAACTCAGTAACATACTGCTAGGAAGTTACTCTTTGCATAATGATCCCATTGCTACTCACATCGTATCATGAGAAAGAGATCACAATTCCCTCCCTACCTGTCCCATGTGAAAACCCATTTCTATACTATGCTAAAAAAATATTCATATGCACTACCCCTCACAGCCAGGGTACCTTTGCAGTGTTTGTACTTCTACTCACCTGAATCACAGATTTCCTCCCGTTGATTATGAAGTTTATCAGTGCTTTTGAATTTCCAGTAATAAATTTGAGTATGAGTTTCCAAGTACATCGAAGTTTTACAGTAACTTCATTTGATTACTTAACAGTCTTCCTTTGTACCAAGGAAAAAGAAAAGATGTGTGGTGTGATTGTGCCAAAAGCATCTTCCAACTTTGAATGGGTGGTTGTGGGAAACCCTGTCATGTCGTATGTCACAGATGAAAACCTTAGCCTCTGAAAAATGGATTAGTTTTTTGACAAGTCTTCATTACTGTATTCATGTAATCATGTTGGGATTATTTTTCCTGACTTTAGAATATGTCAAGAGTATTATGAGTGCCTGGTATTACTATTTTATCACTCTGGCTATGGGCAAAGAAAAGTAAGCAAAGTAAGCTCTTTACTCGTGTTGCATATATGTAAATCCATTTAACATTAACAAGTAGTGCAGGTACTTTGGCAGAAGGAAATGTATGATTTTGCATAACCTATGAAAATAGGAAGGTAGTGACTCTGTATCTAAAAATAGCTGGTAAGTGCTATTGTAGGTGCCTGGGGTATATCTTCCATTAGACCACTATAGAACAGGCAAGGTTCACTTTCAGGCCCTGTGTTGTATCTCAAATGTCATGAAACACCTATTTGCAGATGGTTGAATTGCTCCTAATGTGTCTGACAACCAAAAGGTTCAGTTGAAGATGGGTAGCAGATGGTGGGGATATTTAAATAGTTTGGGTTTTTTACTGTTTTTTTTAATGTTTGTTTTAAAGACTACAGAAAATACTGAATGAGATGCACAAGTAATAATCCTGTTTTGTTCTTAGATGAGATACAAGTGCATTATTTCTTTGTTCTTTGTGGTGTTCTGGATCTTTCCAGAACATCTAAATTAGTGTCTAAGTATCTTCAGCACATGGTTTAAATTCTGGACTCTGAACAAGTCCAGGTTTTTTGTCTTTACTCCTGCTGGAATTGGTGGTTATGTGTCAAAGAAGAAGACGTAAGCTTCTTCTGGTGATGGCTGTGCAAGTGGAAGCTAGCTATCCTACAGCAATATTAAAGAGGAAAGATGTGGCAAGAAGGGCTAATCCTGACATTTAATGAGGAAGACTAATAGTCATAGCCTTAAGTGAATTTTTTTAAGTACACCACTATTGACAGTTTTGTTTTCACTATGAGCCATTGCATGACAGTGTATCCTGTAAGTTCTAGCTCCTGCATCAAAAAGTTTTTGTGAAGAACCTTACTCTGTAGTGATCAATATACCTAGCCTGAAAGTAATGGACAAATTTATCAAAACAAAGTTCCATGAAAATAGGCTACGTCGTACGTTTTTAGACTAAGTTAAGTGTCTGATCAGTTCGATGTGACAAGATCTTAGTTTTGCTTTGTTGTGAAGTTGGATCCCATGCAAACGCGATATAAATTGCTACATGATTTGAGAGGAAAGAACACGGAGTATGTTGTATTCATCTCGGGCAGCATAATCTGATACTAACCTCTCTGCATGGAACTTCCTGTAGCTACTGCTACCCACAGTAGCTATATACCTTTGATACGTAGGAGAGAGGATGGAGTTTGTTTAGGTCTGGCCATGGGGAACATAGAGCACTTAAAGCAGTCTGAAGCCATAAATAAAAGCAAATTGTGCCAGCTGTCGAAGTAACTTCCACTGTGGAGATTTAATTGCCTTGATTGTGAAGAGAAGCAGGAGAATATAAGTATTCTTTAAAACAAGAAGGGACAATTGCCAAGCATTTCCACCTACAGAATGTTACATAACAAGTGGTTTATTATAACCATTCAAGTTGGAAATGGACAAGATGTCAAACACCACAGTAGTTTGTGAGTTGTTTTTTTCTTTAGGAAAATGCTATATCCTTACACTGATCTGTTTTCTGTTCAGAATCCCTAGTACATAGGGATGCTGGCTGGTTCACTACCTTGTTCAGTCTCTGGGAGAGAAATACATTTTCAAGTCCTACTTGGTGGTCTTGCCGAAAAGGAAAGAAGTGCTTGGAAATAACAGTTCAAACTAGAAGGGAGTACAAAATCGGAAACAGGCTTTTGAAAGTTTTCTGACATACTGATACCGCTATAAAGTCAGTCATTTTACAGATCTTGCACACTGTAGTTTGTTTAAATCAAAATGTTGTCCATCTCCTAGAAACGAAATAATCTTGACTCTCACCTGCTTTGTATTCACTGGTGTGATTTTGAACAAGGCTGAACAGGTATCTTGTAAAAATCTGGAAGGGAATAAAAGCCAGACAGAATGTTTAGCTCCAGGCAAGGACATTTTATTGCAAGATTTTTACAATACAGCCTAATAAACTTTTATTTTTATTTGGAATTCTTATTGTAAATAGAATTGTAAGGTATTAAACAAAGAAGAGATAACACACCCAAGTACTGGTTTTCTATTAATCACAAAAAAAAGGTCAAAATGTGGAGGTAAAAAAATATGGTATCGGATGCACATTAAAAACAAACAAACTTAATTTTTCTGACCCTATGTTAAGTAAAAATCAGAGTGAGATATATTCTATTTTAGTTCTGTTTAGAAAAATGAGTATGATCACTATTTCATGCATCCTTTCATCCTTTGGAGATGTTTCTTTACTGCGTGCGTTAGAGGAAGGGTTAGTGCTACGGTGATGACAGTAAAGGAAGTTCATGCACAAGTATCATGGACACTTTTTACGGTGCAACTTGGTCTCCACTCAAAGCTCTCTTCCCTTCATGTTTTAACCTTAAGTTTTCTCATCAGATCTCAGGGCCTGGATGACTTGGTGAAGAGCCATGAACCAAAACCCACCCCCTGTTTTCCAGAGCCCTGGCATGTCTTCAAATGGCTCAGCAGTTTCTGGAGAAGAGGGCTGTTAGGGTAACTGGGGTCTGCACCTCTTCTCTGCCTGTGAGGCTGAATGGATCAGAGAAGAAGAAGGTATAAATTACTTTTATGGGCCACTCATGGATGCTTCCTAAGTCAGATGCAGCATAAAGAAAGAGTGCACTGATTTCTGCCATGCCCTGTTCATTAGTGAAATACATTTTAAAACGTCTTATTGAACCTGTTACACCAGATGTCCATTTTTGACACCCCTAAGGAACAGGGCAGTGGATATTTGTCAGGTATTAGAGTCTGACCACAGTTTTCATGGCTCTATCACAATTATATAGCTAGAAACTTTTGTGATTGAAAAGTTGGAATTCTGAATTGTAGGGTACGAGCACAGAAAATGGAAGTCCTACCTCAACAAGCCCCGACCACCTGTTCCCTTTGGAACACAGGAGGTATTTACTGACTTGGGAAGCAAGTTTGCTGTGGAATGAGGCTAAGATTGTTACAATTGCATTTAGTTTTATGTGCGTATTTTTGTGATCACTGCAGGGATCTTTACGCTGTCAGTACTGCTGCTGTCTCGGTGCTTGCTGTTTCCTGATCAGTGTGAAGTCTGATCCAGCTCTCTAGCTCTGTCTGTCTTGTTTGCCACTAAGGCACCATGCACACCTTGGAGGTGACCTGAGTATTAAATAACAGTAATAACTGGAATTAGAAGCATAAAACCACTGAATATAGGACAAGCTTCCATTTAAGCATACACAGGTACAGACCTGTGTGTGCTAATACAGATAATCTAATTACTGTATGCTTGGCAGGGTATGGAGTGGAACACATTGATTTGAATACAGAAAAACAGAGTTTATGACCAGTATTCTTTGTTTAAGCTCTCCAAACACCAGTTTCTCAAGATTTGACTTGTGTGTTTTTCACACGTGGTAAATATTTATATATTGCTTTACTAAATACTAAAAAACGGCCTTATAAAAACTATGTAAAGATCTAATTTGATGTGAAATGTATGCATCTATCAGGAAAGATGTTGTTTCATATTGTGAGATAGCTCTCGACATAGAAGGTGATTTTACTGATTTGTTTGTCTTTTTAGCTGTGAGTCTAGGTCTCACCACTGGACCAAAATTCTAACCATTGGTTTGACTTTGAAGTAATTAAAGTAAACACAGCAGTGACATGTAGATGTCTAGTCTACAATGCTGTGCTGTGCAAATAGTATGATAAAATCTTACTTGATTTTGCTTGTCTCTAAGAAGTTAAAACCCTTTTCAATTTACTCTTTGGTTTTAATATTAAAAATACCTGATGTTATGTAAATACATACAGTTGCATTTGAATATTTGCTGCTGATGATTTCTAAGTGGTTCTTTTTATATTTTTTTTCCTCATTTTCATTGGTTTCAGTTGTAAACAGTTTTACTGTACTATGAAAACCTTGGGTTAAGGAGTCTTCTGATAATCAGGCAAGTTTAGAACAGCTTATACAATTGTCTGTAACAGTTTTTACAGCTAAGGTGGATTTCTGACTCTGCTCTTACTCCTTTAAAAACAGGTGTGAATTAGAAAACTCCGTAGTCTTCAAACGTTCAAGTATCAGGTCTAAGTGCTTCTGTTATTTTTAGAAATAAGATACAGACTCATGATCTAGTTAAAAATGTCCCTGTTTAGTGCTGGGGGCAGGGGGGAGAGTTGGGCCAGCTGACCTCTAAAGGTCCCTTCCAACCCAACGCATTCTGTGATTCTATGAATGCTTTATGCATTTTTCACTTTCAGCACTAAACATGCTATTACGTATTGGCAAGCTTCTTGTCCTTACATGGCAATGATTAACACTAATATTTGAAGTGCATAACACAGGTTTAATTATTCATGTGTGAGTTTTGCTGTTAATAAAAATTCTTATACTGGAAATTAAACCAGAACTAAGTAGATGTTTGACACTTATGAGTATATGTTTAAGGTGAATAGACGAACTCTTTACTTACCTACAAAATGATCCTTGTGGGTCAAACTCGAGGCACAGAGAACAGCATGGTAGCAGCTTATGTTAGAGCTTCATATGCTGTATTTATTTAGTGAGTAAGTGGAGATATTTAATCTTTAAATGCTGTTATCTTGTTCCTGCTTAGCTGAAATTTGAGGAGCACTGATCAAAGTCACGACTTTTAAAACAGTCTCTTGAAAATCCATATTTCCCTCTAATCTTGGACTGTAGTGTAGCACAACACAACAGTTGTGCTTTGGCGTGGTGGGTTAATGTGAAACTCAGGCTCAATATCAAGACTAAGTGGGTCGCAGCATTAAAATGGGTTGAAACATGAAAGAAAATAATTCCTCTAACACTTTTCCAAAGTTTTGTGCTGATAGAATGAGTGACTGCTGTCATAAATTCCTCACCTAGAGTTATAGATGTCATTTAGTGGCATCATTGGTTAGAGCTAAAATAATCACTGTGGCAAAATACAAGAGTGGAACTGCAGGGGAGGGAATCATCATCTGCAGAAGATTGCAGCTTGCCTTTTAAATCAGATGAAATTGTTGTGCAAATGTCCTTTGCAATATTAATAATTTAAGACCCAAACTGTGGTTAAATGCTTGGGGAATGCTAGAGCCCCTAAATATCATTTTAGGTTAAATTGTTTGTTATTTATGTTTCCCTTGAACTGTAGTAGTCTCTAATATCTGTATGCTGGTTTGTACCCCAGCCTGCCAAGCAGAAGAGGCGTTTTGATAAACTCAGTGAGGCTTTGGTCCTTTGAACTGGAGGAGAACACTGTGTAACAGAGTTGATGTGTTTTGTCTTCCAAGGGGAGAGTTTTGGCTGCTTCACGCTGCAGCCCTTCAGAGCAGACAGTCAAATGCCATTTCCCATTAAACACCCAGTCAATCATGACCTGCCTGGCCGCTGAGCTGGAGAGTTGCATCTGGGAGTGAAGACTTCCATTTTTTTTACAGTGCAAAATGGATTTTTCAATTTTTGCTTTAGTCCAAGCACACACTGAAAAACTGCTGCATTGTGTCCTCAGGAAAGCGAGTGACTCATGTAACCTTATAGATGAGATAGTTTGAATACAGTTTTTATATAAAGCAACATATACACATGATCTTGTCAAAACACAGCAGCTTTTCCTCTGATTGCTTGAAGTGTGTTCTGTAGAGGGCTGACTGTTAACTTCAAAGGACGACTGGCACACTTGCATTAAAAGAGATCAGGGCAGAGCTTACAAAAACTATGTGTATCATTTGTAGCTGTCAGATGGTTTGTGCTTCTGTTTAAAGTCAGCATTGTTCTTGCATCTGGCACTACCCAAAATCTAAATGCTGTCAAACAATTTAAAATTTAATCTAATACATAGAGAGATGAAACTAAATACCTATGAGCTACCTACTAAACTTACAAAATTAAACGCGGCTAGCACTGTGGAAGTTTGGAGCTCTACAGGGGCTTCATGTCTGGTTTTGATTCGTTATGCGCACGCTAAGAGAACCAGTTTCTTGCCTTGAGAAACGTGTTCTTACACAGAGATAATAGTACCTGTTTTATTTCTCTATTTTAGCCTGAGAATCTTGGATGGCTTGTGGACAGAGGTGGGTTGGGATGTGTGTAAGAGTGGAATTATAAACTGGAGCAGGGCCAGGAGGCAGGGTGAGGGGGCAGGAAGCTCCAGAGGAGTGGGGGTCAATGCGAGGACGGGGCTCACTAAAGAGAGGAGAGGCTGTGTTGGTGGGAGCTGGAGACAGCTTCAGAAACTGAAGTTCACAAGGTAAAATGGTGTTTGTCTCCATGGTTCAGTCTTTATCTACAGATTTCTATGCTGGTTCATCACTGATGAAGAACAACTTGACCTTTCCTTTTGTAGCTCACCCCCCTGCCCCAAGACAGGAAGATATGAGCTCTTAAGAGACAACTGCAAAATTGCAAGTAGCTTTTTTGGTGCTCTGGCATATCTGTCCTCTGCCCCCCTCTGAGATAATACAATCTTTGTGGTTCTCTATCCACATTTTTGTCTTAGTTTGTCCAGAGGTTGACCCCAAAGCCTCTGACCTAAACTATTTGATTGAAAAAGCTTACTGCAAGAGCCTTATCCTCCCTGCCTCTTCCCAGTCTGGGAAGATCCACTGTAAAGCATGTGTCTTCTAGGGCTGAAGGAATTAGAAAATAAAATTGGGGTTTTTTTGCCCCTTCACAGCATATTTTGTTAGTTTCTTCTGTTAGTTGTCCACACAACAAGTCCTGTTGCACGTTATTGAGTCTAGTGCTTACCCATAGGCATAATTAGTTTGTATACAACAGACCAGAACAAATTGCTGTATTTAAGCAAGCTAGGAAACTGGAGCGTTTTTGTTTTCTTTTTTTAATCTGGAGCCAAGCTTTTCAAATGAAGTTTATTTGCATATACTACACAAATGCCCTCTGTAATTTACTTTAAGATTCGCAGCTCCTCTCTCACCCGGAGTGGGTTCTTAGCTGCAAAGTTGCGTTATGTACTTGTGTGTTTGCATTTGGAAGAGAATGATCTGGAAGCAAGTGTTAGGCAGGGTTTAAAAGTAGAGGTCAGACTGACCTTCCTCTGTGTCTGAGAGCTATCCTTGCTCCAATGTACTGTTAGAGCAGTAATTGAATGGATCTCACAGTGAATAATAGGAAATGAATCATGCTTGTTTAATTTTTTTTTTAAACTCTCCACCAGCCTAAAAAGAAATTAATCTGGCAGAAGTTGCATGTATTGCCTTTTTTCCTTTCTCCTGGGTTTCTGCGTTCCCTGATTACAATGACAGGGCGTAAAAATAATAAAGATGAAGGATTAATTCAGAGTTCCCGCTCTGCACGTTGCACGTCAGGAGCGTGGCAGTCCTGCTAGGAAGAGTGGAGTGCGAGTCGGGAGCGTCTGTGTGCAGTCGCGCGCGTAGGTGCGCAGGGACCGGG
>NW_009695005.1:14447-63830 GCF_000703405.1 Apaloderma vittatum | reverse complement strand
TCTTTCCCTGCTCTTGAAATGATATTGCCCATGCCAAAGGCACTGCAAAGTAATTCAGTGCTGTAGCTAGTGCAAAACTGGTATTTTTTCTGTTAGGTCTGACCTGATTTTAGAGTGAGAGAAGATTGATATAGTCTCTGTGTGCCTGCCATATGCTGAGTGAAGCATTATTCTGCACCTGCAAGGTGGCAGAAGTTGAAGGATGTAGAGACTGAGCTGGTGGAATGATGGGGAGGAAAGGATGGAGGCTGTAAAACAATTTCTTTAGGAAGCCCGTGTAACATGTTGCACTGTTACTGTTTACTGAATCCTTTAGGACGGTCATAGTTATGACCATGTACTTTAAAGTGACTGTTTCTAGAATTATTGAGAAATTCTTACATGCTGGAGGGCTTTTTTGCAGCCAGCAGCAAAAGCTGATGTGGTCAGTCATGTGATTTTTACCCCTGAATTTTCAGACTTATGCCTACATTTTTAAATGTAGAAGTCTCATTAAAATCAATGGAAACTGTAGATCAAAGTGTTTACAAGCTGGTATTAAAATACTCAGGATGTATGTTTTCAGTAAAAGGAGTTTGCTCCATGAATGCTGGATCAGCATGCTTGAAATAATCAGAACAGGAAGGAATCATCAAATAGAGCTTGTGCTGGATACCGAGGTGACAAGGATAGCGTAAATGCTTCAATTCAAATCATTAGCTAGTTCCAGAGTTCCTAAATTGTGCAAGAGTTTTCCATATAAATAAAGCTTTTAAGGAGAAATAGTTTAAAAATCATCTGTTAAGGGGCCGTGTTAAAAAGGAGCACATCAGTGGTGAGCTTTGAATGTTAACCCTACATGTTTGTTCTTAGATAATTAAATGTCTAAATGAAACATAGAGCCAGGCGTGTCAGTAGCAACCTTCCTGGATGAGGATTGCCAGTAGATTCATATTTGATGCTGCAAGAAGGGAGTTTGCTTCTTGGCACTGTGGTAATAGTGAACTGTGGCTGCTTCCAGAGCAGTTCAGTGTTTGTTGTATCTACGTGGGTCATACTGCTGTTAGGGGAAAGATTTCTTTCCAATAGTTTGTCAACAATAGGTCATTTTCAGGAACAATCCACTTGAAATTGCACGCTGAGCTGATGTCGGTAGGGTAAAAAGCAGACAATAGTTAGTTTTGAAAGAATCATAGCACCTGGCTGAGGGCAGGTTAAAAGGTCTTGAGGTTTGTTTCTTTTCCTTAGCAGAGATATCTTTTTATTATACTGTATCAGCATAGTTTGAAAAGCTAGAATCTCACAGCATCACATCATTTGGTAGTTTTAAGGCAGCTTTGATGAATTAAATAAACTTTGTGCCACCTTCACACGAACTTCACTGAGCCTGAGAATTTGATGCACTCCTGAGTGCATCATTATTGAATTTACACCTCGCTGACGACAGGTCTAAACACTGTAGCGCAAAACCATTGTGAGCTTTGCACTGGCAAGAATTGCAAAAGCTACAGAGAGTGTGCTAGGCTATTTCTGGGGTCCAAACTAGTTTAGGTATCTTTCTATTCAGTACTACATGTACAAAGGGAAATGGTACCCACTAATAATGCCTGAAATCTGACTCATTATGTATTAGGTGTGACAGTAGCTTTTGTTCAGAGTGTGTGTGTGTAGATACAAATAAATGAAATACATGAGAATGTATTATATTTCTGGTTTTGTGTGCATCTGCATCCGTAATTAATGATGGCATTTCTCACAGACTTCGTGGTGAATACTGGCTGCTTTGTAAGTAAGGCTCATGTCAGTAAAGTGTTGTGGCCTGATAGAATAGAATTCTGATTCAAGTTCCTGAATGTGCAGCAAAGTGTGCAGGTGGGTTGTTGTTAGGAACTTGGAGGTTGGTGGATAAAATCAATGTTTTTCATGAAGCACACTCAGGGTAGCATGTAAAGAGTAGAGTGGAAAATGGGCAGGCAACTGCCTGAGGAAGGACACTGCTCTGAGCTTGAACTAATGGACTATGAGTTGTGCTGCTGAACGTTTTCTCCCAGGGGTGGTACAGCCTGAAAAATCTAGGAGGAAGATAAGCCGCATTTTGTGTGAACTGGGAAAAATGTGGTGGCTGTTAGGAAAGCTCAAATGGGTAGATGTTCAGTGTTAAAAATAAGAGACTATATCACAGTTTGGTAGGACAGAGAGGAAGCAGCAGAGGGTAAAATTGTTAGGAGGAAAGGAGTGACAACTTTTTGACTGAGCCCACTATTTGGATATTAATGCATCTGGGAAAGAGAATGGAACTCTGCTTCTGCGATTCTGCCAGAAAAGAGAGACTGAAGGAAAGACAATGTAGGAAAGATACTGGAGGACAGATTAGCATTAGGGCAGGTCAGAAACCTTAAGTCTTATCTGCAGTAAAATGTCTTATTAGGGCATGCTGCTTTGTTTAATGTAATTTTATATCACTATGGAAAACAAGTTTTTCTTACGGTCATGTTCTAATCAAAATGACAACCACAGTTTTTCCAGGACACACCTTCCCAAGATGATGAGAGATCCCGGCTCAAGTCGTTCTTTTGTTGGATTTCCCAAACTCCTATTAATATTAATGCTTATTGTATGCAGTAATTGGGAAGTGACTTGAAATGATATTTAGCTTTCTCATTATATTTAACTGTGTATTTTGTCTATGCTCAAATGTCTCATTTTGCGTCAGAGAAGGAAGAGGTAAGATGACCTTTATGCATACAGAGGGTTGGCAGTTCCTTTCTACCTTAAAAATATGGTAGCGCTCCTCACACTTGGAATTTGAAGAAAGAAAATGTAGAATAACTAGGCTGGCACCATAATTATCACTGATCTATAGTTTATGAAGGAAAACAGCAAAGCTGAAATTGGAATTTTAGAACTCTGTTAAGTACTTTGACACCTTACTCTGCCTGGTGAGCTACTGCCAAATAAATACACAATTGAATCTTTTTTTATTCTAGATGACAAGATTTCAAATGAAATAATCATATTTCACTCCTAACTGAATTTAGTGCTGCTTCAGAAGGAAAGGATTAATTTTAAATGCTTTCCTGGATATTCATTTCCTTTAAACTGGAAATTGCTATAATCAGAATGAAAACT
Source organism: Apaloderma vittatum (assembly GCF_000703405.1). NCBI lineage: Eukaryota > Metazoa > Chordata > Aves > Trogoniformes > Trogonidae > Apaloderma > Apaloderma vittatum. The sequence goes on along the minus strand of NW_009695005.1, from coordinate 60,722 downwards.
CTTTGACAGTGAATTTCAATGTTCGTCTTCTTTTTCTCACCATAATTTTGTTTAATAGACGTCTACAGTTTACTGGAGAAAAGCCATTCTAATTCCTCACAGGAAATGAAGACAATTTCTGCATTAAAATTTCAGCCTGTATGGTGAATGAAGGTTAGACTATGTACTACTTCGCTCTGAAATGGTGCTTCATGATTTGTTTACAACAATTTATTGCATGGAAGTATAAGACTTGGAGTGGATTTCATGACCTGTATGAGCAGAATGCAAAGAAGATTTATTCCAATTATTCAATTGAGATTTAGGTTTTGAAAATGCAAATAAGAAGTCATCCATCCTGGTAAAGGCCTTGCATGAGGTATTTGTCTTAAGCATCTTGACTTGGGTAGCTGTCCAAGAGGAGGATGATTTCTTAACACAACTAATTTGGTCAGAATGTTTTCTAGTAGCAAGACATTTTTGTAGATATACAAGTACTGATAAAAAAAATCTCAATCTGGAACATCTGAGCAAATTGTCTGATATGATATTTTACAGGCTAGAATGTTTTTGGTCATCTGTAGCCAAATTTTCTTTTTGGACAGGTTCTTCTTAGATTAAAGCTGCGTTATAGACCTGTTGTGGACTGATTTTTATCTGAATTCTTTTTTGTAAGTATGAGTAGCCTGGATTGGATGTTTCTTACAAGTAGAAAAATGGGCAAATATCCTGTTTTATGTTTAAATCTCATCCCCAGAATCCTTGCTTTCTAAGGCTCCTGCGAAGCTGCCCACATTTATGTTCTCGTAATTGGTCATATTTTCTACCTGAATAACTCCTTCACAGCTTAAACTTCTTTTATGGTCATTTACTTCTTCTGATAAAGTGGCATATGACACCTCTTTTGAGTCAGCTTTTAATTTTCAATAAGTAAATAATCACTCTTATCCTGTGCACCTTAGGCTGTGCAACTTTTCTTCAGTTGAATCTCTGTGGTGGGTTTCTATTTTTTTCTGTTTGTTTGCTTTAATTAGTTATTGTATAAGGTTTTATTAGTCCTGTGCATTCACTCTCAGCTTTTTTTGTCATGTACTAGCATTCTCCATCATGAAATTTTTTACTGGACAGGACAGTAGCGTTCTCACCATTTGCTCTCCCATGATTGATTGTAATCATTGAATCATAGCTTTGATTTATTGTAGGTTGGAGCAGTGATTCTGTGTGATGGATCATGACGGTCATGATATTTCAGAAGTAAAGTTCAAATTGTATTTTAAATGAATTTTCCTCTCCTTTGAAGCATCACATTCGTAATCTTCCCATAGAGTTTATGGCAGTAGATGATTATAGTGATTGATTCTTCCAGGTTCCTAGTAGACTAGCTTTATTTTGCCAGTATAGCTTTTTAATTAGTGGGATTTTTTTAACTTATCAGCAAGAATTGGTTTCTAAAAAGAATCACTAGTAATATTTTTAATAAGTCATTCACTACAGATACTAAATTCCTTCATCCTGGCAGTAAACAATGTAAGGGAATAGATTTTGTTACAGAGCGCAAATTGTTTTAATCTCTCCAGCCCTTGGATATTAAAGATTTTGACAGTGTTTGATTTCAACTCAATAACTGCAATCTAGCTAGCATCTGGTTTTAAAATGGAGTTGATGGTGCTATTCTGATGGTCTTGTGGTACTGCAGGGTTGCAATCCCATTCCTGGGTAAAATTCTGGAGCTGACTTTAAGACAGGCCAGGGAGTGAAACACCCACAAACTTTGTCAGAATGGAAATGCAGCACTGTGTTACTTGCGGGGCTGTACGACTCTAGCTGGGATTAGCTTTCTTAATAGCATACGGAGCTTTATAGCAGCTTATGGCAATTCTTGCTGGTGTTTCACATTAGATCAGAAATAAGGAACTTTCTGTAAGGGAAAAATGCTTCTTTTACTCAATTTTACAAACATCTCTGAGTACAGCACAGCACGTTGCCCTAGCCCAAGAAGAGCGTAGATACAGCTGAATTGTTTCGTAAAATGCATTGTCATACAAAAGGAGACACATACCCAACTCGTGAATGGGCTGTGTGGAGATGTAGATAGACAAGGCAAAGACAAAACTGTGTTTATGCCTTTTCCCTTACTTGGTTGTCTTCTATTCTAGAAGACTGCAGCAACATGCTAAAACATACTGAGATTTTGCCTCCTCTTTTCTGAATCCCAGAGTAAGAGGGATGTAACATCTCTTTCCCATCTTTAATGGTACTGGGTAGGTCTAGTATTTCTAGGCCTGACTCAAAAATATCATCTCAAGTCTCCATCCAGTAACCTGTTAAAATAGACCCAAAACATTTAGGTCATGTTTGCTAATGACTCTTCCTCACTCCTAAATGAAGAGCCAAACAACTTTTTAAAAATACTTTTTTCCCCCTTCATGCTCCACATGTAAAATTCCTTGCTAGCTTCCTTTTTTTCTTAGGTCTTGCCCGCTGTGTGGTGGCTTCCGGTGAAGATGTTTGCATTTAACAGCTACCCTCTCTGGCCTGAGGGGGAAAATGGGGAGGAGGGAGCAGGAGACATGAGCAAATACACCAAAACCATCCCTTGCTTAGATTGAGTAGGTCTCAGATGTTTGGATCTTAATGAAGATAGACTGCAAGGAGTTTCTGCACCTTTGGATGTGGTCCTTAACGACTTGTTTAAAGGAAGATTATTAATATAGAATCTGAATATTTTCCCCATTTTAAAGCATTTTGTCCTTGCAATACCCACATGAAAAAATTCTCTTACTGATTTACGTGGGGAACGAAAGCATAGACATCCAGAATTAGATTATTATTTTCTTTTAGAAAAGCATTAAAAGTATTGATGTTCTTAACAGTTTTATTGGGGACTAGACGAGAAAGTGTCTGAAATTGTGGTGAGGCATCTCTTTGCAACATTAGACCTCTCAGTATGTCAATGAATAGGATTCTGTGAGACTTGCCAGAAGCCGTAGCTGAATACCTTAAGTATTAGAAGGATCCAAGATCTCTTGTGGTTTACCTCTAATGTGATTCTGAAGAGTAAATAATTTTCTCTATTTTTTTCTTTCCAAACTTGTCCTTTCTGTTTGGATTTATAATTCCTCAGAGAAGGAATCATCTCAGGACCTATCACTGGGTGGATGACACGCAAGTTAGGCCTCTGTGTGCTTCATGCACAGTGAAGTAAATGCAGGATGATTTGATAACCAAAAAACATGAAGCATATGGGCAAAATATTTATTCAAATGTGCCTTGGATATTAAGAATCTTTTGTAGGTAAAAACTAAATGTTAGACTAGTGAAAGGATTGCTTTTTCTTCCACTAATATTTGGAAATTCCGTGTATAAAATCATAGTCAAAGATTTCATTGCTTTGTATCATTTAGACATTTTTTAATGTTGAAGTGGAGTCTGGATATCTTCCCTCCTGTCTTCTTGCTCATGTCCTTTAGGACCTATGTTTTTTTATGAATGCAATAATCACATGCTCACTTACATTGGTAATAAAGATACAGAATTTAAATTTCTATTGCTACACTTCTTAAAACTGATTAAAATTAATCACTAGCAGTGATATAAATCATATTTTAATACAAGTACTCTTTATGTGATGAACGGACTCAGTCTTATAATTTAAGTCATGGGTTATTAATTGGAGTAGACCAGTACTTTCAAAGTTTTTACCTGAAATCATCTTATCTCTTTTGCCATAGCCCAAACACTTGTTTAATATCAGAACTTGAGTATTTATATGCATGATAATACAGTTCCTTAGATGAGTAATAAAAATGTGTATATTCATTCAGTGTATCAGATTTAATAAGCATTATCGTGATCAAAATCTGCCAGTACAGAAAGAATCCTTGCCAGTGCTTTCTTAATATTATTGCCTTTCCAAAATTGTTGGATGATGTTTGCTGGACCAACCACCTGCAGAGAAGGGTACGTCAGCCTGACAAACACAGCCTGATGAACACAGTTGGCTACAGATTATTCAGGACCAAGGCAGCAGGAAATCATAAAAAAAAAAATAATAAAAAAAAATCTGCTCCTGTATGGAGAGCTGATACTTCTCTCTGCATACATACATCTCACCTCTATCCAAATGGACTGGTTTTGTCCATTTTGTTCTCCATCTGGAAATGGTTGATCAGTCTTTTCTGATCTTGGTCTCTGTCAAGCAAATGAAGGGGAAGAGGATGGGAATGTTGTGCTAAGAACTTGCACACACTTAGAGTTCATGTGAGAGGTAGGCGCTACTACGTCGCTCAAATATGATGAGGGAATTCAGAGGTGTGCTATGGAATGGCACCTGCCTAATTCTGCAGCAGTATATAAAAAGAAAATATAGTATTAAAGTACAAGAAACCCCAAACAAAACAAACTCCCCAAACCAGAAAACTCCTTAGAACAAATTCATTCGTGTAGAAAATAGTTCTGGCCTGATCATAATGAGTTCCTGACCCTTTTCACGAGTTGGACGTTACTACAATGGCACAATGGCCTTTCAGGAGCTTGACTGTTGACTTTCTGAGTTACAGCCAGGTGCTAGCCTACAAGGCAGCAGTTCTCCAGTCCTGGGGAGGCTTTTGCAGAATAAAACACCCTGATTCCGCTCCTTCCCTCTCCCTTGTAGATCTCTTGCCCTCTCCTCCATCATGCCATCCCGTGCTGCTGCAGCTCTGGAGGTGTGGGAAAAGTAAAGCTCACATGGAGTTGACAGGAGGGGGGGAGAAGGTGATGGACCGTTACTGATTCTGTAGGAGGAATGACTGAGAGGTGGCTATAGGGTAAAAGAGTGCTCTGGTGTGGAGGTAAGGAGGTGGGGACCATCGAGTCCAGAGAATTGCACAAAGCAAAGAAGTGACTTTAAAATTTGATAAGTTCTGCCATGAAGAATGATAAATTCTAACTTTATTAAATTTCCATTAGTTGTATGCATGTATTAAAAGCAAAAGTACAAAGTTATCACTTTCCATGTAGTGTAATCCAAAAAAATTGTATCAGATAAAGTTAATGAACCTGCAGGATACAGTAATTTTAATTTTCCAGTCTAAGATGACTTTCAGCTGCTTTTAGTAAAGGCTAAAAAGAAATCGAGCAACTTTAAGAGGAGCTAGACCGTTTTGTTTCTAAATTAATCAGATTATATAGATCCATTAATTAGGTAATTAGTAATAGACATTCAAATTAGTTGAAGTGTAGGCTTCAACAGAAATAGGCACTGGACATCTGATGAGTCTGAGACATTAGAATGTGTATATAGACCTTTGGAAAGTCTTTAAGAAGGAGAAAGTAGTAGTATCTTTCTAAAGACAAGATGATCTTCAACCTTGGTTTTTAGATCTCTGTAGTATAACTTGTCCTTTTAACTCTTCAATCCTATTATTTATGTATAAAACTGCAACAAATGGCTGCTTCTATCCTTAAAGGCTATATGTGCAGCTTAATTTCATCTTTCCACTGACAATGTCATGCTAAAGTTGTGAACACAATTTTAAATAGAAAAAGAGAAAGTTCAAATCCTTGTCTTACAAAAAATCTACAAAATATTAATTTTTTAATTTTATTTTTTATTTTATATATATAATCCTGTTCAGTTTGCTGAAGGGAATTGTAAATCAAAGTGACTATTTATTGCAGTGGGAATAAGGGATAGATTGGATAAAAAAGTGAAAAAGAAACTAACATATGAAACATCAAAGACGGTGTCAGATAAACATCACAAAAAATAATTTGCAGTAGTGAATTATAAAATCAGAAACAAGGAAAAGTTTTTTGAACAGTTATTCTGTAAACTTATTTTCATCATAATAGGTGTAAAATGCAAATTTTGATGATTATGTAAATTGTTTTGATATGATTTATGTAATTCAAATCATGATACACATTTGTGGAATATTGTCTGAATACTAATGTAGGTGTTTTTTATTGTTTTTAACCTGGAGTTTTCACAGTATCTGAGCTTTTCTGCTAGTCATTTAAAAAGAAATAATATTTTAAATATTAAAAAAGGGAGATTTCAGAGTAAGGGAGGAATTAAGACAATAAGTTTATATCACTCATTTTTCTTGGGGTAGGTTGTTTCTGAAATCATGGTGTTGTCTAATCGTACCAACTGTGATGGAGGAAAATGATAGTTCTGTTTGCTTTTATCTCAGTTTTGGGTCATTCAGCATATATGCTTGCTTTTTTTTTTTACTTCTGTGGTCAAGCAGTATGAACACCTCATGCAGATAAGATGGAAATTTCCTTGAAGCTTTCTGTGTACTTCCCCTTAATCCTGCTGTCACGCAGCACTGCTGAGAGTGTACTCGCTTCTCGGCACAGGTTTATTTTCAGGTTTATGCTGTTGCTTTGTTACCTTTGCAATTATCTTTTCAAAGCTTCACAAATGTTCATTAAATTCAGAGAGTCAAAGATTTAAGGCCAGAATATTTTGACTCATTATGTAACACAAGCCAAGGATATCAACATTCTTATTTTCAAATTAAGCTTATGAGTTCTTCCAGCTATTGCATATCTTCTAGAAAACTCTCATGGGGACTCGTAAACATTTCATCTGAACTACAACATCCCAAGGGAAATGGCTCTAATAACTTAAGTTGCTTTCACTAGTTTAAGAAATGTGTTTTATTTGTTTCCTGATTGTTTTGGTTTAGATTCTGGCTTGCAGACCTTCCTCTGCTGTTTTTCCTCTCCCTGAAAGAGTTGTTGATCAGAAGTTTTCTTCTTGTTTAAACTTCTGTTAGGCTTAACCTTCTTTTCTATAGACAACATATACTGAAGCTTTTCAGCGTTGCACTGTAAAACACGCTTCCCAGACTCAGTAATTTCTGTTGATCTGTCGTGGGCTTTTAACGTTGCCAAAACCTACTAAAACGTTGCTAACGTTGCAAAAAACTACTAAAGGCACTCAGTGGCACAGCAGGGCTGAAGTCGCTGCTCTCCTTGCACCATTTCCTGAAGCGATGCCCAGCCCTGAGCCTGTTTGGCGTTTCCTACTTGCACTTCTGCGGAAGGAACAAACTCCTCAGGAGAGCACAAATTTCTTCCTCCATCCAAATTAACGAAAAGCATTTCGGATTGGCCAAAATAGTAACCACTGAAATCCTTTTCAATTTGAAGTTTTCAAACATGCTTTAGAAATAATTCTTTACAGGTCACGACGACCCCATGCAATGCTACAGGCTTGGAGACAAGTGCCTGGAAAGCTGCCCAGCAGAAAAGGACCTGGGGTTGCTGGTGCACAGCCAGCTGAATGTGAGCCAGCAGTGTGCCCAGGTGGCCAAGAAAGCCAACAGCAGCCTGGCCTCTGTCAGAACTAGCGTGGCCAGCAGGAGTAGTGAAGTAATTGTCCCCCTGCACTCAGCACTGGTGAGGCTGTACCTCAAATCCTGCGTTCAGTTTTAGGCCCTTCACGGCAAGAGGGACATTGAGGTGCTGGAGTTTGTCCGGAGAAGGGCAACGAAGCAGGTGAAGGGACTGGAGAGTAAGTCTTATGAGGAGCAGCTTGAGGGAACTGGGGTTGTTCAGCCTGGAGAAAAGGAGGCTGAGGGGAGACATTATTGCTCCCTACAACTACCTGAAAGGTGGCTGTTGGTCTCTTCTCTTAAGTAACTAGCGATAGGATGAGAGAAAATGGGCTCAAGTTGTATCAGGGGAGGTTTAGATTGAATATTAGGAAAAATTTATTTACTGAAAGTGTGGTGAGGCATTGGAACAGGCTGCCCAGGGAAGCAGTGGAGTTACCATCCGTGGAGACGTTCAAAAAACATGCAGACATGGAACTTTGGGACATGGTTTAGTGGTGATGGTGATGTTGGGTTTACAGTTGGACTACATGATCTTAGAGGTCTTTTCCAACCCTAACGATTCTAGGATTCTGTGATTTAATTTATTTTCAAGTGGTGATTTACTGGAGGGACTCTCCATAGCAACATCTTTTGTTTTCACAGATGTTCTTTTTGGAAGACTAGGAAAGCAGAGTACCTGAGCATCAAGAAAGCAATGTCATTCACAAAGCATGAAAGCAGCACTCTAGTGTCCCCTCTTTGGGAACAAATATGTGATTCACGGATATAGCAGGGATAGGCACAGTGAGAAGAGAGCCTTTGGCCTTGTGTGGGACAGGAGAGAGGAGGAGGAGGGAGATGAGGAGCTGGCACCCATGTGGAGACAGGGAGGTGGCAGCACAGAGGTCAGAGTATTCGGAAGGTGTAATTGAATGGGTTTTATGAGTAAGATCATCCCTGCTGATGGGTGCTTGTCCAGGTTAACTGCACATTGTCTGAAATCTGGCACAGTGCAGCTGATGCTTGATTTCTGAGTAAGTGTTTGTTTGCCTCTTAAAGAAGGAATCCAACTGTTTAAACAGAACAGACATTATCGCAGAGGGATTATCTCCCTCATGATATGGTGACTTTTACTACTTTTTTTTACCTTTTGGCTAGTGGAAAGATACTTTTTACTTTTCCAGAATGTAAGCTGGAAAGAAATGCTGTGACATTTTGGCTGTACAGTTGAGCTATCCTCAATTGGTTTTTGGTTTGTGAGTTTTCGGGGATGATTTTTTTTTCCCCTTCTTCAGAACCAGGTCAAAAATGCAAATGAAGTAACAGGCTTGAGGATACGCTTCAGTTTATGTTGGTTTTTTCCTTTCTATTCTTTAGCAGTTGCTAAAAGAAGTTGCCTCAGTATTCCCATGGCACTCTTCAGTGTCCAGTTCTTTCATTTTCACAGTCAACCTTGCATCTCTCTTCACATCTCTTTAGCCTATGGGACTGTGCACTTCACTAAATCCACTGCAAATTTCAGATGATTCATTCTCTTCTCTTCTGAGTAGGTTTTTTACTCACTGTCTCTTCAAATTGTCATCAGGATACTGCAAAGTTCCAGAAGTCTTTTTTTTTTTTACTGCTATGTTTATCCTCAATTAAGTAGTCTATAGTCATTCTAATATTCCTCCTCGGGCTTCTGCACTTAAATTGTACCATGATTGCTCAAGGGAAATATTTTTATTGCTTGTTATTTATTGCTATAGCAGTGGAGTCCTATTACCCTTCCCCTTCCCTGTCTCTCATACTACAGCAATTTAAACACCAATATTTTTGGTAGGACTTTTCCTAACTGAGTCTGGGAAAAAGTGTGCTTGTGTAGGTAAATCTCTCAACTTTTTACAAAGTCGGTCATTGATCTCTTCAGATGGAAATGAATGACAGCTCAATAGGAAGAGAGTAGGGACTTATTTCACTCTTTAAAAGCCAATTTAAATTGTATGTTTCAACTAATGAGAGATAAAACAGAAAAATTAAGATTATATAAATTGATGTATGTATGTATGATCCGTTGCATAAAATATAACATGATATGTGAATTACCATGCTGAAGGGGAACATGAGTACACAATTTGGAGATACAGGACCAGAAAGAACAGGAAGAAGTAATCTTTTTAAAATATTTGTGATTCTTGGTAATAGAAAGCATAAATCAGGATACTATTATAACCAGAAACTGATATTTTTAGTATTAGACTCTTTCTACATAAAAAATGAGGGGAAAAAATAAATCCTGCTGTATAAAGAATGTAATCAGTGACCTCTTAACTCTCAAGAGACTAACTTCTAGATCTGTCTTTTTTCTGATGTTAAAGAACATTTTGCTCATCATTCATTCCACTCTTTTGAGCACAAGATTTGTGTTCGTACAAACACTGAATACTTGTTTCCAGGGGAAAAAACCACATGATTGTTTTTCACGCAAACAGTAAATAGTGTAATAGAGCCTCAGAGGTGGCTGGGATGTGAGGTTTCAAATACTGTCACTAGATACACACAGCAGTGGTTCTGGGGACATGTCAAAAGAAATGAAGTGTGAAACTATATCTGCAACCTCTTGCCAGAATGTTTTGAAATAAGTGTGTTCCCAGCAGTTTACATGACTGTCTCATTCCTTGAGGTTTGCATCTACATTGTCTGCACTGCTGGAGAAGTCATTGTAGCTGTATGTTAGGAGATCCATCTAAATAAATAAGAAGGGTGATAAAGAAGAATATGTAGTTGAAATCTATTGATGTACTTGGTGACCAAGAGGCATAGTGAGAAGAGTGATTATATGAGTGAATCAAGAGTTTTGAAGACATACATGAACTGGAATAAACCTCATTTTTGCTAAAATGAGGAGATTAAGATGATAAAGTAACAAAGAAGTCTAACCTGAAGAAAATCAGTCAGTATTATTTTGCCTTCCAGATTTCCAGCTGACGTTCTTAAGTGGTCTTTCAGAGATCTGGGTCACATTCTTCGGACAAGAAGTCTCTAATACACCCCTTCCCCCCCCTTCCCCCCTTTTTAATTATATTACCAAATATATTTAAGACACGAAAGTGCTTGAACATACTGTGGAGTGTCAAGGCATTATGATTATCATGATGATTAAATTCAAAGCTTAAACAGCTGAAAGGGGCATTAGCTATACTTGATGCATGAATAAACTAGTAGAATGAGAAATATTAGTCTTTATCTGGTCATTTTATTATTAATTACACTATATGGAAGTTATCTTAAAGATATAAAGGGGCAGAGCTTGATGTATTGTGTCCTAGGAATAAAAACTTGGGATTGATTCTACCTGGAATGTGGAGCGGAATTAAAGAAAGATAAAAATAAAAACTGTATGTTAATCAGAAAATCTGCAGCTGATTCATCTGGAATTCAAATAGACTTTCCAGGCTTTTATACTAAAACATCACATGGTTAAATTGTTCTCATGAACTCAGCAGATTTAGTTTTTTCTCAGGAATTGGAATATGCAAAAGTATTGTGAATTTACTAGTTATATTTGTACTCTTTTTATTTTTTCCTTGCATTGCACTGTAGTAATGTAAGCTTTTCTGAAGGAGAGGGTTCTGTTTTCCTCTCTCCAGCTATTTCACAAGAATAGAAAAAGGAGAAGTCTGTAATTATGTTAAAATCTTGTCTTTACCTGATTGATGCATTTTTAGATGCCTGGCAGTAACATATTATCCTGTCCTTTCTGGCACGACATCTTGTCCTCTTCCAAGCCATTGCTTTATTTAAAGTAACTGAAATTAGCACAGTGTCTGCTTCTGCGAACTCTGTAAAGGTGTGCAGATTTGCCAGCACCAGTACGTGCATGGTGCTGCTCAGCCAGATATGTTCTTCATGACTTGTTCTAGCGATAAAATTTTTCCAGTGACATTCAGAATTGCCAAATTCTTTTCCAGTAATTTAGAAGATATTAGCTAAGGAATTAGGGGAGAAAAAACATACCTTTTTATTCAGATGTGACCCGTAGGGTATATTGGACTTCCTAACTGGCCTTCATATCGGTGGCTGTAATCAGTAGATAAAAGCTTGTCAGATTTTGGGGGAGTTGCACTGAACCTTCATCTGAGTCCCACAATCAAATTTCAGTTTAAATTTACTGAAGCATATAGTTCTCGTTTTATTTATTTGTAAGTATGTAAGTTAAGGATATGCTGTAGTAACTCCCAATTTTATAAATGCAGATAAACAATGCTAGCATCCCAAGTGAACTGAGAACCATGAATACTTCTTTCTTTTAAACCTGAAGTTTTGGTTCCCTTGTCCAAGCACTCAAGTATCTCTGAGTGCAGAATTCAAAATAACTTTCTAGTTAGTTGTGACTGGAATGTTTTTCAGATTTATTTTGCTGCCAAACTGGGAGTGTTTGGACTAGGAAACAAAGGACTCTCTTACTGTATTTGACTGCTTTTTTCAGATAAAGGTATTTTAATTACATTTGTGCGGGACATACTAATGGAGTCAGAAAAATCTATGTAGCATTATGTCCCCATTTTCCCATTATCCTTTTCTATACCTGAGTTTTTAATGAGTCACTATTTTCCTAAACCTGTAAATATTTCTCTTTGCTGTTGCTCTATAGAAATACAGTAAAGAGAATAAGAAAAGCTTTTGTTACAGATGTTTGTTAATTTTCAAACGGAGTGCTTCCCACTGAGTGAAACCTGGGTAATTGCTCTTGTGCCTGGGCACACATGAAACAGATCAGAAGCATTCTTGTCAAGAGCAAGTGTACTTTCCCCTCACAAGAGGCCACGTATTCAGTCACAAGCACAAGCTGTTATAATATCAGGGCTGTAGTTTGGAGAGGAGGATTTGCAGAGGAGGATTGGTTAAAAAGGTGGGAAGCTTTTTAGCTTGTTTTTTAATTGCTGTTTTAGGAAAGAAGGGCTTCACATCCTGGAAGGTGGAAGTGCCTTCTACGGCTTTAAAATGTTTATCTTGATTATCATCACAGGAATAAATCTGAGTGTGTAGTAGCTATGTGAACACTTACTCATGTCATGTGTGGGAGGAGACTTGGCATTGAGATTCTTTGCACAAAGCTAAATAAACTCTTGACTATTTGTAGGGCTGGGGCCTAAACCGTCTAATTTTTTAGCCTGTTAAAATGTGTTACTTTTACAATGTGACGAGTGGAGAATCTTTTGACACTGATTTCGATACAGGGTACTGGCTCAGTGTTGCTCCTTGTCTTTCCATAATCGTTACTCGCTAGGTTCCAAAAGCATGGAGCTAACAGAGGGATGCCTGAGGAGATTTTAGTTGATGACAAAGCATAAGCAGATTTGTACTTTTATTCTCTAGCGTGTTGCGTTTGTATTTTGGTGGTGGTCTTGCTTTTTTTTTCAGATCAGAATGTGGAGCATTTAAAATTGATTTAAACAAGAGGGAGACTCACTCTGCAATCCATTAAAACCAGAGGGATGTGCTTGTGCCATCTTTTTGCTGGACACTTAGCTCTACACACATACAGAATTAATCTCTTTCAAATACTCAGGTGACTTCTGGTTTTCTCTGACTGAGAAGAGGTATCTTTTGCCTCAGTAAGGCAATGCACATTTGTTTTTTTTTCAGGATACCTTTATTTGCATTTGCTTTTCCTTAGTTTAGGGTTATTTATGATGGACGTAATTCACGTGTCAAAGTACGGTAACCAAATTTAGCACAGCTTCTTAATGGAAACAGCTGTATTTGTGTTAAAGCAGACACGTTTGCAGACCCAACATCCTAAATGGACAGTGTTAGTCTAGAGGTTCATGTGAAGTAATATGGCTTTGGGAGGGTGCATCTCAGCCCTCCAGAAGAAGAAAGATAAATTTGCCTATTGTGCTGGTGGATGGATATTTAGAATTGCTTGTGCTCAGCCATAGCAAATACTAAGCTCCTTAATTTAATGCAATCATTAAAATTAACTTAGGCAAAAGAAATATTTTATTTAAATATGATATATGTCAGCAAAAGCATAGTTGATGTCAGTACATCTGTTTTGTCTCATAAGAAGGTACAGCAAAAGCACTGCATAGTGCCTTTAATGCCTTTAATGCTAACGTATTAACAGCGGTAGTAAGATGAGAAGCTATTACAGCTCATTTGAGTGGTTTACCATTGGGCAAACAGTTGGCAATTATTGCACTTGGAAGAATTAAATGAATGATTTGAATGGAAATGCTATTTCTTCAGTGAAGTCCCTTTTTACATTGGTCGTAGCATATGTCCACATTTTTTCCAGCATGAGTTTCCTGAGGTGGTTTCCCTTGTGCTTTTGAATGCTAAGTGTTAAAATCCAGCAGGAGAGACCTGTAGTTGACCTTTCATGCTAAATGTGAAAGGGCTGTTGTAGCCTTTAAAAGGCTTTTCTGCTCCTGGGAAGCTCCAGTTATCTTCAGACTGGATTAGCAGTTTCAGGTATGAAGCATCAGTTGTGCAGAGTAACTTGTTAATATTTTTAATAGTGATGTCTGCCTGCTACAATAATCATCTGTTTGTGTGTGCAACACATCTGGCTTTATAGTGCGTTCTGTCCCTTTCCCATCTGTTCAGGAATGATTTGTCTCTATTCAAAGTCCTTTCCATATTTAAAATCCTGATAACAAAATTGGTGCAGGTCATATAACTGCCTAGTAAAAAAATTTGGCAGCCGTTGTACAGGCTTCAGCCTCTGATATCACAAGGGATTCTGAGTAGACCTTCACATTTGATTATTCCTGATGCTTGTATCAAAACACATGGTAAGATTTTTTACGGAGAGGTAGTCAAATACCAGCCTGTGATCTAGATTTAAATGGCAAATCAATATTCTCTGTGTTTTTCAAAGATTGTCTGCTTTATTCTTTCCAGAAATCTCTGATTTCTTGCTTTTCTCTCATGTCTTTGAGAAGGGATTGTGCAGGTTCTAGGTCTGAACGGCATTATGTAGTGCCTGGTCGATCAGGCAGTGCAGGTGCTGGGCCATTGCTTTGTGTTTAGTTGCCATTAGTAGAACTATCCAGGAGAGAAAGGTGTAAAAATGGGAAAGGGAAGAGTCCAGTGGGTTCCAGAAAATTCCCAGGGAATTATGCTGAAGATGGAGTGATCTGGATGCTCATAGTTTACATGGACTTGAAGAGAAGCTGTGCTGTTCTACAGAGGACAGAGCCATTGAGGGTTACAATGCAGAAATGCACCTGTGTTGTGCATAGAAGTACAGACGAACCACACCTGCCTGAGGAATTCTCTGCACTACAGACTCTGAATTGTTAGGTGAATGTTAAGGCAAAGTATCGCTCCACAATTGCTCTTGTTTCACACTTTCTTGAGAGACAAGTTACAGAGCTCAGCAGAACTTCTTGTTCTTGGTACAGCCAAGTTAAAAAATCCAGTTTAACTAATGGAGTTACTGTACTTGCTATCATATGTACTTTTTATAACTACTGCTACCTAGTTAGTGACTTCCTTGATTTCTTTGAAAAGAAAATGGGATATAGTTGGAGAGCTGTTACTGTGAGCTGTGGTGTATCTAAAAGCATGCAAAAAAGTGAGGGTGTGTCTTTAGCAGAAATCTTCTGAACTGAAACTTCATTAAGAATAAGGTGATTAAATCACAGACATGTCTTGAAATGTTGAGTTCTAGTGTTTGTAGAAAAATTATCTGGCTGATAGCAGTTAGCACTGATTGCGGGGAATATAGCAGACAGAGACATAAGGAAATGTGGTAAGTGGAGAGAGATGTTAGATGCTTGGAGAGAGATTGTAAGAACACAGAAAAAAATTATAAAGGTAGAAAATATATCTTAGTAATAAAATTTCACATTTGCCCTGGGATCCAATAAGCATTTATGTCCTAATATTAATGTAGTAATAGCTGTTGTAACAGACTTTGTTGTTATACTTTCTGGTCTAATCACTCTATTTGAGCAATTAAAGTAATATTATGAATATTTTAGCTGGAAAATTTCAGTGCTTTCTCAAAGTCTAATTCTTCCAGATGATTGCAACAAAAGAATTTCGTTTTGAAAGCATAAATAGTAATCTACCCTCTATTGTTTGGAGGAAGAGAATTTTGTTATTTATTAACTTAAGAATAAGAGCTACTTCTGAAGAATGTCCGCATTCAGTTTTCTGAAGTAGTAGATTATATTCAAATCCTTCAAGTAGGCTAATATCTGGAGCAAGGACCCAAAGACGATATTCAAAATTATTCGTTCAGGAAGCTTAAAATGCAGCAGGAGCCTAATCATCAGGATGTGTGTCTCTGCTTTTTTTTATGCCAGTCTTGTCCTTCCTTATTTCTCATGTAAACAATCTGCAGTTGCAAAAATGAGACAGCAACCATTGTATAATGAAGTTAATGAAACCCAGGAAACTGCAGTGGTTTAGGGAACCTGCTTCTGAGTGCTTATAGGTTATCTTCTAAAGCAATGAATCCTAGAATATGTGTTTTGCTCTGGCTTAAAAAAGTAAATAATAGGTGGGAAATATTCTGTCTGATTTGCAGTCAAGAGAGACAAAGCCACAATAAAACAGAGTATGTATTAAAGAGTTTGTATTAAAGGTAAGAAATAGTAATTTTTGGCTTCTCTTGGAGCTTAATTATAAAGAAAAATGCCTTGATAATATTCTTAAAATTCTGGAAAGGGTGAATATATTTTTTACAAGTGTATAAATACTAAACCAGTGAAACTGTCCAAGTCTCCTTGGCACTCTTCTCACTACTTTAAATATATTGCCAAATAATGCCTAAATAAAACTAACACCTGGAAAAAAAAGTGTGAAATATGGTGCATACAATCAGCAAATGAGAAGAGTCAGAAGCTCAGTGTTTCCTCCCTGATCTTACTGTTTTTCACACTTACAAATGTGAAAGTGAAAGGAATGGTGTAGGTAACTTGAAAATAAAGCTTTGTGATGGTTTACTTGAGAGTTTAGTTGGTGATGGATAAGAGCGAAAGGGTGTGAAATTATTTCCTGGTGCTTCTTTAGCCTTGTCTCCAGTGCCAGCTTGGTACCTCACTTTTCTCCCAGCTGTTTTCTACCCAGAGTAAAATGTTTCCTGACCATGTGGTGCCTCTATTTCTGTCAAGTGGGGTTAGGAACTGGTGTTGAAAAGACAGGATAATGCTTTCTACCTCCTGGAAATTCATTTCTATGATGAGTTATCCTTAAAGGCCAGCTGTGCCCAACCACACAGCTGTTTCACAGACAAAGAATAGCTTGAAGCTGCATCCATCAAGGCCAAGGATCAGATCCTGTAAATTTCTGAAAGATGGTGGACTCCACAAACTTTTTTTTTTTTTAATATAAACAAGATTATGGATAATACAATAAAAATCGATTACTTTGTAGATGACAGTAAGCTTTACGTATATGTAGCTAATGCCACATTTAATACTGTTCTTTTCTTTTTTGTGTTCCAGCGTGCCAGCACAGCGACCAGCCTAACCTTGGGCAGGAAAATGTATTCCATTATTCCTTGTAGTGTACAATAAAGCCCTTTATTTATGGCAAGCATTAGTTTTGTAGTCAGAGTGACAGAATTCATATCTCAGCAGTGTATCAAGGCTTTCCTTCCCTCCTTGTAGTAGTAATCCCTGAAATTGTCTCGTTCTTCTGTTGTCAGACCTGAACACGGGGTGTATCTCTCAGAGTTAGGAAGATGGCTCTCAGCCACAGAGATTGTCTCTCCAGCCAGATGTTACAGAAGAGACACAAAGCTCATTCAGAGGTTTGCTTTTCTTGTGAAGCCCTAGTGAGTTAATAGCAATTCCATCCTGCTAATTTCACATGATTGTGGCTGGCATTAGAGTATTCTAAACATATCCAAATATCGTATGGTTTTGCAGATCACTTTTATGAGAAATGCTCACCTGAGTGCATTTTGGATAGTGCCATCTTCCTTCTGGAGTGAAGGTGTTGCATCCTCTTCAAGAAACTGATGTTCTCTAAAGAGAAGTTTTCAGATACTGTCTCTGAAATACTGCATGTTGAGCACGCACAAATCAGGCAGGCAATTAGATAATTAAAATAGTACTGCCTGACTTATATGGTTGAATGTAGGCTACACCCCGAGCAAAAGTAACTAATTGGGAAACTGAAGACAGATATTGCTGTAGGTTGTGTAGCCACAGAAACTGGTCTTTCCTTTGTCACGTGTTCTAGGCAGAAGTGTTTAACTGCAATGGAGTTTGGATAGCTATACTTCTCCTGGGTGATATGGTTTAGGGGTGAACTTGTAGTGTAGGGTTAATGGTTGGACTCGATGATCCCAAGGGTCTTTTCCAATTGTTCTGTGATTCTATACAAAATATGAAGTAAATGGGCACAGTTATTAGTAATAATTCAGGATAAATTTCTAATGATAGAATCTGAACTTTTAACTAAAAAGTCACTGTTAAGACTACAAGAGACAGAAAGCACATGTATTTTAGCAGACAAGAGTATGTTTGGAATAATTTATTTTTATTAAATTTTATCTGAATTTTATAAGAATCCTTTTAGTATTGAAGAAAATGAAGGACTAGCTGTCCAAAATTATGAGAAGTGGAAAGAAATTTATAAGTGTTTCAGTGAATATTTCTGTTTGAGCTGCCATGGAAAAAAGCTCGATTTTTCTTTGATGTTGCATGAATTCGTGATCTACTAAATGGAAGGAAAAAAATGAGGGCATAAAATTCACTTTTTTATGTGGTATGTCAAATAAAATAAAACTGAGTCTAATTCATTATGATTTATAAAGATATGCTCCTGCATCCTATTTGTGTATTTATGTACTGATATGTTTTAAGAAATTATTGCCCTCTTGGTAATGATTGCAAAAAATTATTTGGGGAAAAAAATCCCATTCTATAGGCACCTGAAATAGGCACCTCTGAAAACACTGCTCTTCACTTTGCACTTCCACCTCTGAATTCCCACCAAGCCTTTTCCTCTTTCCTGGTGTCATGTAGGAACGGGCATGTTGGCATTCAGGAAGGTGCAGAGCTGCAGTTCTTTCTGATTGCCAACACTGACTAAATTCACATTTGCTTGTATTTGTGAAAAACTGACAGATTGTGCTTGTTCATTTGAGCCTGGACAGTGTCTTCCATCTCAAATTTTGCTTTGTTCTCAAGCTGGAAAAAGTCTGAATCCATTCCATTTTTCAAACTGGGAAATAGTCTGTTTCCCTTGATGGAAAAGTTTCAAAAGGAATGTAAAATTCTATTCCAAGTCCAAATAGTCTTACCATGTTCATCAAGTATTTTACACTGGTCTACAACATTTTTAACCAATAGTCCAGTAGGTCAGCTGAAAATACAAGGCAAAAAAAGCCCCTAGAGCAATATCAGCACAGTTAATCTCTTGTAAACAGCTTTCCTTTATGCAGTGATAAGTTTAGATGCTTGAACAAAAAGAGAAGTCATTACTAAACTATAAAAAAGGGGAATTTGCTTACTGCTTGTCAAGCACTGCAGTAATTTAGAAGGACTAAACAACATTAAAAGAAAAATCTTTGTGTTTCTTGTATCATAGATCCGTAAAGTGAGCGTAGGTATAGTAATGAATGCTAGTTTACTGAATTTAAATTAGCAAAATCCAAACTTAGCTTGACAACTTTAATAAAATACTTTAACCTTTAAACAATAGTTGTTTGTCACTGTCATTGTTTCAGCACACCTGCAGTATATAGCAGTTACACAAGTGCTAAAATCTTCTGGCATTTTCCAGAACTGCCTGCACAACATTAAACCCCTTCCTTTCCTCAGCAACTTGGGGATTTTAGACAGTAAGCAAGTCTAGCAGGTATTTGGCAGGGTGACAAAACTGCTGCAGAATTGCTGAAGTCACCAGCAAAACTCTCCTGACGGTGAGGTTCTCTGGAGTGATGGTCATATCAACTAAACCCTGGTTACAAAGGCAACAGAGAGTCTGCTGTGGTTGACGCATCCCTAGTTTAATTTCTGTTCCTTTCTGATGTTTCTCTGTAATTCATCTGTTTTCTGAAGCTGAATTAATCACATTAACAAGCATTCCCATATTAGGATAGAAATATGAAGTTACTCAAGTTTCAGTGTTCTTCTATTGGATCTAAACTTTGCTAGTTACCCTGGTGACCCTAATATATTAACCTTGTATGTGAGCTAAACCGGTGTATCCTTGTAAGATGATACTTGCATTGGGTTTGATGCAGTGTTTTTTAGGGGAGAAAGAAGCAGCTCACATGTATGTTCTATGGCTGTGCAACACCAAGACTGGTGGTGGCCTAAGAGCGTGCTCAGATGGGGCAGCAAGGAGCGTTACTGGTTTTCAGTCCTCTGAATTTAGAAGTGTCATTAGTGCTGATATTTAGAATGTCATCAGAAGATGGTTACATGTTTTTAAAAGTAATTAAAAACCAACAAAAATGCACCAGCCATTGCAATATAGTTTACAGAGATTATAAGAGGTATAGTGAAGTTTTCTGAAGAGCGAGTTTTATTCTGGAAACAATAAATGCACTCTAACTTATGTGATTTGGCTTCACCCAGGAACTGAAGTTTGATAAAAGCGTGGGAAATGAATGTGAGAAAAGAGAGTTAAGTTCTTTCTTATTCAAGACAAGTTATACATGTTTCACATGAAATTAAAAACTTAGAATGACATGGTACAGCTGTGTTCATGTCACTGTGAATTTTGAGAGCAACCTGGTTCAGTATAAGTTTTGCCCTTTCTCTTACTCTAAATTTCACTACAAAATAAAAACTCAGACATTTATTATAAAATACTACTTAGAATCATGAAGACAGAGTACAATTTGAACTGGCAGATTTCAGCATGAAGATGATATGAAATACGTGTTTCTTCATGGTAGTATCCTGAAAAAAGTCATTAGAAAAATATATTTTTTTTCAATCAGCCTTAATTTAAGGGATAGAGCTCAAAAGAATACATTTTGAAGGGACTTGTTCACGTGATTTTTTTCCTTTTGAAAGTCAATTTTTGAACACTATAATATATCTTAATGGCTTGGGCCTGTGTGTACTGTTTCGTAAGTTCTCTGGTTAGGTAGGTTATTTATGGGAGAGGAAGACGAAAAAAGGGGTCAAAAGGAGGGCTGTATATACACTGGATAATGATTTTTTTTTTTTCTTAGAAAAAGCAGATATGATCTTATGTAAGACAGGTTGTGATAGGAGAGAAGTTTAGGGGTTAGTGATTTATTCCCCTGCTTCTTCATCTGTTCCTGGATTTCTGCATTTGAATTGTGATATTGTTGGGATGGGACTTTCTTTTTGGTTGTGATGTGTTAAGCCCTGGGGCCTTGAGCTTTGATGGGGTGGGAGGATGTATATGCACAGTCACCCAAAAATGGGATCTGGCTCTTCCTAAGAGTCATTCGGAGATCTCTGGGGAAAGGTAATGGAGAGAGTTTCCCTTTTGGCATTGGCTATAAAAGGGAGCTGTGGAAGAAGTCTTCTTCTGACAGCCCTGCAGGGGAAAAAAAAAAGTCTTTTTCTTCCTAATTAGTGATACTTGCCTAATTGGGAAAGGTTGATGCAATGGTTTCGTTTCTTTCCTTCACCCCCTCCCTCCTGTGTTACAGATATACGTGGACTGCAGGGATTTCTCGATCAGGCCTCGAGACTGGGACTCGATGTATCATTACAAAAAGTGGACAGGAACATCAGCCGAGTCTTTGCAAACCTTTTCACAACCATGAAAACGGAAGTCTATCGGGACACGTTGCGAAGGGCTATCTTACTCCTAAGCCCACGGGGAGCCCAGACTTTTATTAATGAGGTCAGTGCACAGTTATTTTTATCATGAACATTTCAGGAACACACATGATGACTTACGTGATACGTTGGCATGTTTTCTGAAGTTGTAGATTTTGACAGTGCTGGTTGGAAAATGTCAATTAAGATTGTCAGACTCTCATGCCAGAGACTTGAAATAGAAGATACTCTATATAATGCATACATTATGATTAATGCAAATGAGACAGCGTGGGCCAGATAGGCACTTTTTATTTTCACTGTATATAATATACAGCTCTATGGGGCAAGTAATTTTTTCTGTTTGTCTCCCATTCCAACACTTTTGACCTGAATTTCAATCACTATCAACAAGTGACCGGAAAATCTAGTATAGTCTATTAGAAATGAAATATAATGTGCCTGAGAGAGGATTCTTTACTGTGGAAATCATCAAGTTCTTGTTAAAAGGGCATGTTACTGATGTTTGAAACCTGAATCACAAGAGTTTTTTCTCAAGTATGAAGCAGGAATTATATGTTTGTCTTTTTTTTCTTAATAGTTTCTTGAAATCAGCGAGGCTAATTAGGACAGGGAG
This sequence comes from Apaloderma vittatum, assembly GCF_000703405.1. Taxonomy (NCBI): domain Eukaryota; kingdom Metazoa; phylum Chordata; class Aves; order Trogoniformes; family Trogonidae; genus Apaloderma; species Apaloderma vittatum. Next base: position 39,090 of record NW_009695005.1, on the reverse strand, counting down.
GTAGCTGTTGGACAACTTTGGAATTAATGTTGTGCTGTAGGCTAATTTTTAGTCTTAATTAGTTTTATCCAGCTTTTAAAATATTAAATAATGTATTATTGTACAGTGCTTTATATGTCATAGTTGAGAATGAGAATCGGATCTTCAGTATGCATTTACATGTATTCATTAACTAAGAATTTGGCCATGAATTAGGTTTTTTATTCTGTTTTTTAACTAACTAGGGATGATACTAAACTAAGAAATTAAAATGTGGATGAGACCTGTTTCCAATGATCAGTTTTGCTGCATCAAAGCCTGCTAAATTAAAAAACAAAACAACTTAAATTAGCTCATTAAGTTTTTTATCATATCAGCATAAGTAAATTTTGCACATTTATATTCATTGGTGAATTTTAAATTAAAAGGTAAACTTTACCATAAATAAATGAGGCAAATGGGTAGCTTGGGAAAGATATAAGCACAAGGACAAATTCTGCTTGTGTTTGTGCGTGTACAGGGATTTTCAGTGGACAAATGAAGGAATCTTTACCCTCCAAGTACAGTAAGTTATTGTCCTGAACAGAAGTAATTCTCTTCAGTGATTTTACTTTTCAGCTATACACAGCTTAGTGTCCGTGGTTTTATTTGTTTCATAGGAGGCCTCCAGCAAAAAAACCAACCCCACACATTGCTTAGTTTTCCAGTGAGTCCTAACAAAGTATCCAAACCAGATATTAAAAAAAAAAATCAACACGTGCGTTTTTTGCAGATCCACGGTGGGTAGAAGGTCTGTCCCCCTTCAGCACACAAGTCTCCAGAAATGTCTATAAGAGTTATGTGTGTGCACTGTCAGGACCCTGCAGGTCTCTCAAGTGGAGGGGTTAATGTATTAAAGTGTTTTACTACTCACTTCACCTTAAAGCAGTGTGTATTATAGGCATTAAGGCTAATGATCTTGATATATTTCCAGATCCCTGCAGGAGTTTAACTGTGGGCAGGAACGAAAAGTAATTTATTTGGCAATCTTCCTATATTGAATTTTGATTGATTCAGAAAAGCTTTATAAAAGAAAATTTAAATCTTGGAGAGGAACTCTCAAAAGGCTTGAGATGCAAGGTGTGAGGTATAGGGAAGAATTCTTTGCTAGTGGATCCCGGGCTTACGTTTTGTGGAAAGTTATGATAATTGGTTCCTCAATATCTCGATGAATAAGCACAGCTAATTATCTACAGCACAGCTGCAGACACAAAGCATCACTCAAAATGTGCAGCAGCAGTACATGCATTCAGCGGGTTTACGTATTTCCATAGTTGGTGGATATTTCGTGCTATAGGTACTTTATGGCTATATACTGACTAGAACTGTTACCAATCCAGCTCTACACCTTGGAAGTTGTTTGAGGTATTGAAACAATTTCTATTTTCTGTTTTGGGAAAATATCTAGGTCTCCCAAAAAGTATAAGTAGTAACCTGAGAAGACAATTCAAAGAGTTTATTTTTAAATTTTGGTTATATTTATTTTCATCTTTTATATTTTAGCTCAGGGTACACGTAAGAAGAACAAAGAGACGAAGATATTTTGAAAGCTTTGTTTACATAAATTTTTGGAAATGGAAAATTCCATCTGAAAAAGAGGTTCCTTAATAAGATTTTCAATTTTGCTGATTTGATATTTTGTAGTGGGGAAAAGACATCTGAAAAACTTCAGCTAGAGCTTATTGAAGTCTATCAGCTAGTAACATATCTTCATCAAAACCAGGTGTTGCACACAAATCCTCCTGTGGGATGCAGAAGAAAAATAAGATGCTTTTTTGGACAGAGTCTGGTTTATGAACCTTGATATGAGTGCTTTTAACAATTTTTTTCTTAGAACAGATCATAGATGTCAGCCATTGGAAGCTGGTACACGATTTATTTTGCCTGTTTCAATATTGCAAGTGATATATTTTTCCTGCTAAAAATATGGATCTAGATTTCAGCCTCACTTATCATCTCTTGGATGGAATGGACTTTGGATACACATCTCATCCATGAAAAACTTTCTACATCCTAGAACTCAATTTTAGGAGCATTTATTTAATTTTTGTTTAGGTATCATTTTCATTTTACTGGCTTAGCACCCTCAGAAATTACCGACATTTTGTAAGTTTGCAAGTTTTCTATTCTGCTATGAAACTGCTTTAACTGCAGGAATAGAGGGAGGGGAAAAAAAAATCTTTTCCATGGTATGGGTATAAACATGGGTTCCATCCTTATTCAGAAAACAGAAGGTGCTATAAAATGCTAGCTACCCTAGGTTTTTACATTAAAAGGTCACTTTAGGATTAAAACAAACCTAATCTAAAGAAAGTGTGCCCCTTCTTAATCATTTTGAGAAAAGTGTTCCCTTTTCCACCTGCAACAATCCCTGTTACATTTGTCCCCGTGTCATTGTTCAGTTTATATGCAAAACCAGTCTCAGTTGTAGCACATGTAACAGCAAAAATAATTTTCTATTTTGAAGACTTTGTTATGTTCTGGAAAGACTATATATAGAAAAAAACAGAAGAAAAACTAGTAACTTGGAAAAAGAAAGATTTATTACTTTCAGCTACTCTGTAAGTCTCTTTGGCTGAGGTGCAGGATCTGAGACTCAAAAGGCTCCCTCTTTGTGACAACCAGATTTCACCTGCCTCTTCCACTTACCGATGGATAAGATTTTTTACTTGCAAGTAGAGGTATATTTGTATGGATTGCTTTTATCTTTAAGGGCTCTACACTGCACAGAGACATGAATACACGGAAAACAGTTCAAAGAGAGGTGACAAAAATAATAAAAGGATAGGAGAGCATGACCTATAAAGACAGGTCTCAAGAACATGCTATATACAGCCTGCCTGAGGGAATGGGACTGACAAATACTTGTGAAGAAACATGAGAGGAGGAGGTGGAATTATTTGAGGTGATCATGGGAGGTCTAACAGGAAGTAATGACCCGAAGCTAAACAGGGAATGCTTCCTTGTGGAGAGGTCAATTAGACAATGTGAGCACTTGGCAAGAGAGGGCAGTGAGGCATCGCTCTTCACGGCGTTCAGGAGTTCACAAGGTAAAACATTTTGGTAACTTAGTCCAGCAGTCTTTTCTGAAGTAGTCTGAAGGATGATCTACATGACACAGGGCTCCTTCTGAAGACACATCAGGAAGCATTTGTTGTACAAATAAATTCAGAATTTGTACATTTTGTGTACGACATATTTGAGTAGGAGAAAGTCTTAGTTTAGTGTTTCTCAAGGTTCCTGCTGCAGGTGTGGAGTAGCTGTTAGCGCTGGAGAACTTTTTTCTTTTTTTTTTCTTTTTTTTTTTTTCTTCTTCACAAAACATATATGGATTGTATGGGACATGTATTTTAATGAGATTTATGTTTAAAACCATAGGTGATATCTGTTGCTTTATAGACTTAAGTCATCCGACATTCCAGTATTATTATTTTCCTTTTGAAAACCAGTAAAATGGAGGCAGAAACGCAGTTGCATGTGCTTATCGATTTGAAAAGGTAAGGGAGTCTTGGCTTTACAAAACCTTTAGCTCAGCATTACTTGTCTTTTGGCAGCTTCAGTGAAGTGCAAAATGTCTCTGTTTTGGTGCATCTTTGAAAATTATACAATTACTTGTGAGTCTGTCTCGCCTGTAAGCTAGTGAGCTTACTGCAGCAAGGTTGCCGATGTATATGCATATCGCTGCAGCACACCAGCTGGAAGCAGACCTGTTTGCAAGCCTAGTATAGTAAACAAGTTGGAAAAAAAAAAAAAGAAAAAAAAAGGAATAAAAGAGAGCAGATTAATTGCATTTAAAAATAATGCTAAACCTCTATATCATTGCAGTAGGGTTATCTGATACGCTGCAATTCCAGTCTGAGCTGAAGTTGTAAGCTTCCAGAATAATTCTAAGATTTTTAAACAGTGGTAATTTGTTTCTGCCCTGTTTATGTAGTCACCCAGTGGCCTCTCTGGAAAGAAAAGACTACTCACTGTTTCTCTTTTACCCTGGTTCATGTCAAAAGTTCTGACTGGTTCTTTAAAAATATATAGGAATTCCGCTTTTGGTATGATTTCATGCTGGTTTGTGTCCTTCCTTCACTCCTGGCCATTGAGATGCCGAGTACCTTACTACTCCCTGTACACTCCCAGTTCCCACTGTTCATGAGCAATGCTCCGGACTTCTCTTTTCCTCTTCTGCAGCTGGTGACATGCTATTAGTTGACTGGAGCTGCAGGAATTATTTATGGCATCTTAAACAGTCTGCACCCCCAAGCAATTGTATGAAATGCTTTTTCACAGGAAGCAGAGACCTTTACTTTCAGAATTTAACAGGAAAAAAAAGAAGTTTAATACTAATTTTATGGCACTTGGCATTTCATATTGACACACATCTCTTTTTCATTTATGTTCCAAATGCTCAACATATTAGTTTGTATCTGTTTTATATACAGTATATAAACATCTTGAAATATTAGTGAAGAACTTTATGGAAAAAATACTATGTCTCTTCTGTTTTTCAAATGCAATTTCTTTGTTTAAAGAGCTGGTGGTGATTTGTGACTACTGGTAACAGAACTGTAGAAATAATACATTCTTTTTTCAGTAGTTCAAGTTAAATTATGCCTACCTTATTTTTTCTAAATCCTCCTCTGGTTTTCTGTTTCTTCCTCTGAGCTAAAATCTTGTCTGCTGTTGTTGATATTTGTAGTACAGTAAGACTCTTTGTGCTAAAGAGAATAATAATTATAATTAAAACCCAAGCAAACCTCATTAAACTGCTAAAACCTAAGTGAAAACAAAGCCTCCCATTTGGGGATAAATTGGCTTAGAAGCTCATTTCTTTCCATTGGGCCAAAAAGAACCCAAAACACAAACCCTCCCACATTTTGTTTCACTATGATTAATCCAAGCTATGGGATCACTGTGAGAATGTTTGGAATGATCATTTACATATGTTGTAGCTTTGTAGGCACTGTGAAGAGGAAAAATATAATAATCAGTGTGGTGAATAAATGATTTTATGAATTGCTTGCATAGCTCCATCTGAATGATATTCATTTTACTATTGCAGGTATGGCTAAGTGACAGTAATTTTATAAATCTTTTTTTTTTTACTCCTAGTAATGTTGCATCAGGTTTTGAACCTTAATGTTGAAATAATGAAAAACTTGAGGCTTTGTGGGTCAAATGAGAAATAAACTATGAAAATTTAGTACCTTGATGAGAGTTACACAAAGTCCTTTTGAGTCTAGAAGCTACTTTCGTAACAGTCTGAGTCGCTCAGTGTTGGTAATAGTATGTCTGATTTGAAGGAACTAGGTTTTTCAGCTCATATTTTGAATCTGATGACTGGCCACGTAGGCATAGGGTATCAGTTCTTTTAAAATGTCATTACATCTGTATGCACAGGACCCAAGTGTTCCTCTTGCTCCAAATGCTTAATCCTCAATGTACTTTTGGACCCTTGTTTCATTGCAGTTGTTCAGTTGCTAACACAGGACTCAATTCCTAAAACTTTTGCTGCTGTCCAGAAATAAAGGATGTCAGGTCTAAAGGAAAATGTGCCAAATATCTGACTGACACAGTTGTTGGAATATTTTATATTTGTTTTAATTGTTTCATGAGCTTTATTAATATTATTTTTTTCAGTTATTTTTGATTCATTCATTCTCTTTATTTCACTCTCTGTTAACTTTTCTTATCTATTCTGTCTTTGTCTTTTCCCAATCTCACTGTTTAATGTGGTAGCTGAGCAGCACAGTACAAGGTAAACCTGTTTGCGTAGGAGGGCCCTAAAAAAGCTGATGTGTCTGTACCGTGAAAGGTGATGGGATGCGGAGACTGATGTTCAGGACCTGAAAGCAAGAGCTGGTGTTACAGCAGCTCTGTGTTGGGGTTCATGGGATGACTCTGTAGTGAGAGAGGCTACTGAAAACTAACTCCACCTCCAGCTAGTCCTTTGTGGCTATTTTTTGCAAATTATTTTACTTCAGATAGGTTGACTGAATCCTGTAATGCTGTGCAATTTAAAGATAAAATATTATGTATGTGTATATATATATATGGATGTATTTTTGATGTAGTAGAAAGTTAAATACTCTGATATATCTGTGGTCATTATACTACATAAATATATGCAAAATATTTCTCTAAAATACTGCAAATCTGCAGATGGCTTTATCATTCTCAGCAAGGATAATTTTCTGCAATTTAGGTATAATTTGCCAGAAAGCAGAGATTACTAATTAATTATGGTTGATTAATTTTAAAATATGCTCCTGAATTTGCCTTTCATCACTATACCAGTGTTTGTCTGTTGTAAGACACTAACAGTAGTAATACAGGTACCTGAGAAAATGTGTTTCCCTTAAAGAAATCAGAAAAAAGTGATGGCCATACAAAAGCTGTTTGGCATCTTCCCGTTCTACTTTTTCATATAAATTCAGTGAGTTGTTCAACTTCCTGTGTTAAGGCAGCTTGACTTTGAAGATTATAAAATACGTACTGCAGTTATTATATATCCAGTTTTGAACCTTCAGCACCAGTGAGTACACACACAATAGCTACTACAGGCTGACTTTTCCCATGGACACATGTGGAAGCATCTCTAGGCACAAGGATCCATGTGGAGTACGGGGCTCTGCACAGCCAGGCAGTCATCTCTCCTCTAAAATGCACTTCTAGACCTGGTGTTCTGGTTTAAGAAAAGGACTGCCTCATTTTGTTAGTTCTATCAGAGGTTACAGAAGGCGGCCATTTATCCTTAGAAGAGATGAGTAATAATTTCTAATAATAATTTGCACCTGCTTTGCATCTTTTCACAGGAAGTTTTTAATCACTTTTAGTAAGTGAAATGAAATTATATTTACCCAAGACTTATTTTTAGTTTCAAACTAATTTGAAAAATTATTTAAGCCTTCACTAATTGTTTGCAGCATACAATATAGCGCTGTCTATGTGTCAGATAAAAGCTTGGGCAAAATTTACCTTGGATAGAGATTAATCCCAAGCAAGGTGTCCTAGCAGCGATGCTCTGTTTCTCTTAACGCTGTTTCTGTGTCGGGCAGGCAGCACATCACGTAGGTGTAAGGGTTAGCATTGTTGATGCAGTGCTGCCTGCTGTGTAGGAGACAACACTGAATGTTATGCCCAGTTCTTCACAGTTCAAAGTGTAGAGCTCCTAAAAAAATGATCCAAGAAAGAGGCTGATGAGAGCTCTCTGGAAATGCAGGGGAAGAAATATTTGGGAACCTTGTTCATCAAGGACATGCAGTTAGATCTGATTAAATTAAGCTTATAACTTGAGACAGTGTAGTAACTGCAATAAGATTGTCTTTTCCTCAGGCAAAGAGTGTTCTGTGTCAAATGAATAGAGCAGTATATCATCGGCATAAAGCATGATGTGTCACTTCCTTCATTTACCTTTGTACCTTGCAGGGTGGCAAATACCTTAGAAATTATCAAGATTTTAAGAGTTGCTTTGAAAAGAGAGTACAGTCCTAGGCTAATAATATTTTTCCTACTGTTACTGTTAGTACTACTGATGCTATTATAACTAGTATACCTTACCTGAGCATCTTATTGTAAATTGGGAAGTTCTTTTACTAGGTGCTGTATGAATGTGTCCCTAAAGAGTCTGGGGCATGAAAGAGGTGACAGATAGAGGTATCTGGGCACTAAAAAGGATTGATGATGAATGCTGCTCAATAACAGAAATAGCATCTTCATACCAGGATCTTAGAATTTAGCATTTTGGAGGGGGGGAAAAAAAAGAGCATAAGGGCTTTTAAGATATTTATGGAAGTTTATTTATAAGTAGGGGTAGGTGAAGAAGGTTGACGCCAAGGCCAAAATCTTGATAATGAGATAGAGGTGACCTGGAAGATTGAATAAAAAGTATATGGTGTTGGAAGTGAAGATAGCATATCTTTGATGTGATAGATAACAAGGGAGCTATTGAAGCAGTGTGAAGAAATGGGTGAGATGATCAAAGCAATAGGTTACAGATCTTCTTTGCAGCAGGAGCTTCAGTGAGATATGAAAGGAGCTTGCAATTCTTAAGGTCAGAAAGATGAACTTTGTAGTAATCAATATGTAATGTCATCAGAGCTGGGAAAGGAGTTGTAGCATTACAGACGGGTAAAAAGAACTGTTTATTAGAAAGGTTATGTCTAATGAATCTGCAAGATTTGGGGCTTATCCTGACTGAGAGGCTTCAAAAGAAGTAAGAGTCAAAGATGACACTGGGATTGTAGTCCAAATTGGCAGGTCTGATGTTCTGGCTGTCCATTTTGAGTGAGAAAAAGGATTTTCTTTCCCTGAAGGGAGAGGGTTGAGAAATCTCATTATCCTCATGAAGCTTATGAGGGTATCCAGAAAGCAGGCTAACAATTTAGACTGAATCAAGTATGAAAAATGTGTCACAGAGAAGTGGATCAAGACTCATCAGCATGTGATTGGCAGTGATTTTTCACTAGTTTTCTCACTGGACGAAGTTATTGTAAAGAGAGGAGATTATGGAGTGAAGGGATGTGTGACCCTTCTCAGGAACTTGAAGAACATCACAGTAAGTATTCCCTGGAGAGGCTGTGATGAAGGAATGGCATAGAAGGAAACCCAGGAGAGAAGTGCTGGGAAGAGAAGGTTTATCAAGAAGTGTGATCAGCTCTATCTTTTTGATCTGGCAAGTCAAAGAGAAGAGAGCAGCAATTTTAGAGTTTGGCTAAAAAAAGTGAATGTCAGTAGGAACAGTTCCAGTTAAATGCAGAAGGTAGAAACCAGAGTGAAGAGAACAGACCAAGACTGGAAGAGGAGGTTCAAAGGCAGACTGTGACCCATGCGCATGGAGAGAAGAGACAGGCTGGCAGGGGGAGCACTTTTGTTGTGGGCTGGGGCCTTGCATCTTTTTGCATGGGCAGTGTGTGCTTTCCAGAGTGACAAATTAGGAGTTGGCCCTCTCTTTCTTGCATTTGCTTGGTGTGCTGTCCTCCAGATGTTGGAAAGCTGTATATCAGTAGACAGTAAACATTTTACTCCCTGTTTTTGTTGTTGGTTGATTGTTTTAATGAAGCAAACAGCAGGGTGCAGAATTCCTTCATATTAGCCTTATTGATAAAGGAGACCATTTTTGAGGTTTTTTGATAATTTCCTTTGCAACGTGTGTGCTAAGGGAATAAAAGCAGCTCTGACAGCATTCTCTGTGGGGCAGAACATGTAAACTCTATGACAAGGACAATTTCTGATAGTTTTTAGTAATATGTTTTTACTGGAAAAGTCTTTTTGTGCTGAAATTTTCTTAGAAGAAAATATAATCTGTGCGTGGATTTGCTGGTTTTGCTATTGTTTTTGTTCGCTGATTGTTCAGGATTTTGTTAAGATGCTTTTTCAAACTTTTTTTTCATTGCTTGCTTTTCAATGTCGATCTCGTTTTATTGAGGCAGGTACCTAGTGATTATCACGACAGCACATAAAATGTGGAGTTAGAGGATTATCAGTCCCCTTTTTTCCAGCTGAGGCATGATGGACCAGAGAAAGCAGGCAATTTACTGAGTTCACCTGAAATGGGGACTGAACTTCTAAATGTCAAACCAAGAACTTGCCCAAAAAGGTCATCCTTTCATTTGATACTGCCAGGTATGTCTTTGCTACCATTGACCCCTAGATGTTTCATTTGAGAGAATTGGTAGTCCTGTCACTCCGGTGATCCTTTTGTCAGACATGCAGCCTTTAACCCATGCACGCTGTCAAATATTAAAACTCTCTTCAAATAGCATGTGTTGGCTTTAGTTTCAGATAAATAATGGAGCTTGCACATACAGTCCTACAGAGCATTTAAAGAGCTGCCCAAGTAACTTTAAAAATCTGTATTTTATCTATGGGATTGAGCCTTTTCATTGTAATGGAGTAATAGTTTGTTATAGACCATGCTTTTTGAGTGAGATCAATTTATTTGGCATTGACCCATCCATGCAGCTTGGAGCAATCAGATTTAAAAGCATTGCACTTTATTAATGTGTGTGCAAATAGCAATTGGATTCCAAGGACACTGTTTAGGAAAGCACCCTGAGTGATTGGTATTGATATATAATGCATATTTTGCTTCCAACTTTCCAAAGGAAAAAAAAATCTTGTTAAAATTATTTTTAGATAGTATTGAAAAGGGTAAAAACTCAAGCCTTGAAGTATGATGATGACATTGTGTGTTTAATGAAAGTATCTTGACTTGAAAACATTTCAAGTTCTCTGTTTTCCCATAAAATTATTAAAGAGTATAGAGAATATTTTAAAAGGTACATCAACACAATAAAACCAAAGGCAAACAAAACTACCACAAAGCAAAACAACCTCCCCAAAAAATGTTAATTTTCTAAACTGTACTAGAATTCAAGGTATTTTAAAAATCAATGCCATTTCTGAATGCATCTTGATTTAAAGTCAGAGCTATCTATGGAATGCAGCACTTTAGCCTGGATACAGTTATGAATACTTAATAAAAGTATGCAGTTCGAGTCAGACTCATCCCTGATGGCTCACATAACCAAGAGGCACACTAACACTGGAAATGCCACCATGTAAATAAGAGGGTTACATCACCCAGGCAAAAAAAAACCAGCGGAAGTGTCTGATTTAGAAAATTTGTGGCATGTAGGAGTGCTGAAAATTAACAGCAAAGAGACGAAATTGTGATAAAAATTGGAGCTTAGGGTTGTGATGCCAAACCCTCTTAAATCTTTGGGAATGCCTGGCTGGCATTCTCGCTGCCTACCTCCTTCATTAAGAGGCCCAAGCGTGAAACATTGCTGTGAACAACACAGCTGAGCTCCAGGTAGCTGGCGTGTGTGTAGGAAGGATCCTGTGTGTCAGAGCACGTCCTCTGTCAGCAGCCAGAACATCCTTCATCTTCCTTTGAGAAAATTTTTATGTAATGTTTTAATATGTATAGAACAGAGCTTTTCTGTTTTGGTTTGGTTTTTGGGTTTTTTTTCCCAGTTTGTGATTTTATTTTTTATTTTTTTGCTTTTTGTTTATTCTGATATTTCTCTAAAGAACCTAATAAAATAGTTGGCACAAGGCTCTTCAGAAGGCTTCACACAGCACAAAGCTGTTAGAGAACTTAGTGAATTTCAGGTACCTGGTTTGTATACTCACAACTTTAGTTTGTATTTACATTTTCAACTTTTTCTCTCTTTCTCACTGTGACTGAATATGTTTTACACTTTCTTCAAATGTCTGTCTGGATTTCAGTAGGGGTACTATTTACTGTGGTTAGGGATTACAAGTCTTTAGAATAATATTACCTATGCAGATTTTTTAAAGAAGTATTTGTCCAAAGCTCACCTGATTTTCACACAAGTTGCTTTTACTATATGTATCTACATAAAAATAATTAATAGTTAATTATTTAGTGGAGCTAATTATTAACAATTATATCTAACACCAAACATGCCTGAGTAACATATATATACTTATGTAGTATATATAATATAAAATAATGTATATAATATAAAAAATTTATTATATGCATTATCTAATTGCACACACACAACTTGCATATTATACTATACTCAAGTCAGTTACTTAAGGAGGAATTTGCATGTGCAGAAATACAGAAGAACAGAGAGCAAATATTTGTGTTCTGTGCAAATGGAAAAGGAAAATCATACTGGAGCAGAAATGAACCAAAGAGTGCAAGTTCCTCAGAGCTGTTCTGTTTCAGCTCAGTGAGAACATTCCAATTTCTGATGTGCTCTACTGATATTTGCAAATAGTGTCGACATCTTTTAGTGCAAACTAGGTGGAGAGTTATATCGTTAAAAGCTGTTGGAGTTGGTTCTTATTTCATGCAATGGACTTGCAACGCTGACCAGATGGAACAGAGAGCGTGTAGAAAGCCCATCTCACTCTGGCTCGTTGGCACTGAATTTTCTGTGTTTGGTAAAGACACAAAGAGTAAAATGAAAAAAGGTCAAAGATGAATATGAGAGTGAACAGGGAAAAGTTGCTCCAGTGCTGGCATCCCTGCAAGCTGCAGCGATCACTTGGGGAAAGTGAGGAGTCCTTCAGTGCCAGTGACAGTCAGACAGGCCTTCGTCTCCAAACACTCCATAATTTAATGGTAACCTATGCAGAAACTGTTACTTGTGATTTATAAATGATATTTGTGGAAAGTTGCAATCCCAGTTGAAAAGGTAAACAAAACCTGAATGAAATGGCCAAGTGGAAGCATCAAATCATCACCAAATTTGTGAATAATCTGAGGCTGAAGGCTTGGTTTTGAGGCTTGTCTTCCTCATGTCTGCAGATGAAAAGCCCAATTGGCTACTTTTATTGAGTGGTTAATAAGAATGTGAAAGAATCTCAAACTCTGTAGTCTTTTAGGTAGAGTAGCAATGAAGTGTGTTCATATCAACCCGACTATACTGCTGAAAGTGCAGCTTATGTCAGGAGTGTAACAGTTGCATTGGTGTTCCCAGAACACGGTGTACGTCATCTTTATATCTGTTATGGTTTTTACCAGTTTGAAAAATGCAGTTCAGCTTTTCTAGTGGGAGAATTTATGTCTTTCTCTTGTTCTCTTTATTTCACTTTCCTTCCATTTATGATAAATTTCACTCACTACTTGTGATAAATAGATTAAGAGTTTAAGAGATCCTAACAGTAAATAATAGTGGTGCTGATGTTAAAATGAGCTACATAGGCACTTAATGAGATATGTTTTCACTGTCACAATTTCTAATCTAAAATCAGAATTAAGAGTACATATAAATCTTTACAGGGAGGTAATGACCCGGTTAAACAATTTCCGTACCAAGGTGCTTCACTTATGTGCAAAGCTGAAGTCAGTTCTTTTCACCTTCACCAAAATCTATGAAAACAAAAAAAATCTTCCCAAACTACTGAAGCTTTCATGTTGGCTGTTGTAATTACAAGTGAATGCTTAGGTCCCATCTGTTTTACGTTGGTGAAGCTATGACCACTGTCTGTGACTGTGGATGAACAGTTCAGTCAAGAGGCTAGTGGGCTGCTCTAAAGCACTGTGGCACCCCCAATTTCCCATTCAGCTCATTGATACTGATTCACAAATGAATCTGTCTGTTTGTTTATTTGAATCACCATTATCTCTGAAAAGTTCTCCAGCCAAGATGCAGCAGCTTTCCAAGGGCTCTGTATTTCATTGTTTATTGCTCTCACTTGCTTGTGAAAGGATCAGGAAGACTAGCAATGGGGACTTGTAGTCACAAAAGAACCCCAACCAACTGACTAGCCAAAATTCTAGAATTTTTAAAACAACTAAATGAAGCTTAAAGAAAAAGAATGCTGCAATGTTTTGCCTGTGTTTTAGTAAAGACAATGTAGCATGGGAAATCATAACGTGTTTGCCACCGCTTTTGCTGATGTTAACATTTTCTTGTTCATATAAGCAGTCCTAAAACAGGTTGCTTATCTTCTAGATCAGGAGTAGGGAAATGGAGATTCTATTTGCAGTAGTTGTAATTATATGGATATTTCAGGAATAGCTCCTTCCTATCACAGGAAAAAATTGAAGATAAAATCCATTAACACTCACAAGACACCAGACAACAGAGTAACAAGAATAAGACAAGCCGAGTGAATGGATAGTTTAGATGACTGGCCATACTGGAAGATAGCCATGTCAATCTCTTGGATTTGAACTGTCCATACAATGAATGTTTGAGAATTTTTTGAAAACCCTCTTTGTTAATAAAAAAATTCTTCAGTTATCAAGAATGATCAATTTCCATGCAGTGTGTTAATATTAGGAGAACAACTAATGGATTCTGAAGCACTGCCCTTCTCCTGAACCTGCCTATTTCTTGTGCACATTTTCCCTTGATCTTGCGATATTTTCCCTTGGTCTTGTACAAGAATGCAGGAAAAGGAGCAGGGTTTGTCTTTTAAAAAGCTGAGCAAACTGGTGTCGTCTGGATGTGAGACGAGAGAGAGAATGGAGTAGCAGAGTGCTGTGTTTGTCTTGCCCTCGTTCAAGTAATGACATTTCCACTCATCAGCTGAATCTTCTAAATAATATTGAAATGTTACTGAAGGAAACCCCATGCAGACTCTCCCCAGCTCTTTGTTGCTTTTGACGAGAGTACATGAAGTCCTTTTACGCGCAAGAGGACTATATCAAAATGGCTGTATTTGTGCATTTCCTGCTGCTATTTACTGGCAGGATGGCTTCTGGAAAGGTTAAAGTAGAATCTATTCATCGAGAATTCTGGCAGCAAAGGTAGCTGGAGATGTGGTGCCAGTCCTCTCATTTGAGCTCGACCTTGCCTGCCTCTTGGTGCTCCATGCATAGACTGTACAACTCTGCTGCGCCAGCACTAGAAATAATTTTGGTGAGAATCCTGGGTTCAGCCAAGTTTGCGTGAGAGCTCAGCCGCCTCTGCCATTCCAAGATTAACTTTTTGAAATTATACAGGACTGAGGGAGAAACACATGATTTTTCTTGTGTGGTAGTAAGGTCCTAGAATGGGTGATGTTTCAAGCCAGAATTAAGTTTTTGTTTTTGGATACATTGTGTTTGTAGATTATTTAAAGAATAGTCTCTTGCACTTTCTTGACTACAAGCAATGACTAGCTCCTGAGGAAAAAAAAAAATTGTTTCCACTTTTTTTTCACTTATCGGTTTCAAAACCTGTTTATTGTGAATATACAACAGAGTAACACAAACTATTGCTATTTCACAGTAATTGTCTAATAGGCAAAACCAGTTGCAGATTTTCTGTGGAAATCTGGAAAAGCTTCAGTTGTTGTTTTGCTGATTTTTGAGTCATGTCATAAAGGCATAAACCCAAATGAATAGGTCTGTTGGAATTAAGAAATTGAAATAAGGATCTTTTACACTTTTGACATGTTGTAACAATCTATTGATTTGAAACAATGAGCATTGTCTCCTCCCCTCCCATTGTGACGATGCAATCTACAATTAAATCTTACTATACATTCTTATAAAGACCATCCTTCTTTTGGTTGTTATTGTTTCATATTTAATGATCCTAGACTTCAGATTAATTTTGCATAGAAAAAGCTTTTGAATGTCAATGTGCATCAGCTGGATTGTCACTGAGTACATTTTTTTTCCACTGTGTGCTATAATGTTCTTTGCCTTCATTTAAGAAGCTCTTATAAAAGGTAGGAACTCTTGCTTTCACTTGATTTCTTCAAATAATTTGCTTCCACAGCTGATCCTTGGGTAGGACAAGCAAAAGACTCTGACATGATGCTGGTGGAAATGGCTTTTTGAAAGAAAATTTTGGTTGATAGGTTGGGTTGTTCATAGCAACATTCTGTTAGAGCCATGTTCTGGTATTTCTGTATTTTCTTTTGCAGTAGTGATATGTGTGTGTGTATATTAAATAATTAAAATCATTATTATTTTATCCTCTTGAATGAAATTGATGACCTGGTGTTGGCCTGTTTGCTGAATCACCAGCCGTTTTCTCCACAGGTATTTTAAGTTTCTAGAGGTGCCTGTGCCCTCTGTTCATCCTGTAGGGTTCCTATGTTAGTGCTGAGACTACAGGTCCTCCCATTCAACACTTTTGCGTGAGTACTGCAGGAGCCCACATGGTGTCTGTCCCCAAGACCAAGTTCAGTATCCTTAGGTTCATAATGCAGTGTAAGCAATTCCTATCCCTATTCCCAGCAAAAGTGAGTTTTCAATTTGACAGTTAATTTTTTTAAAGGTGTGGTTTGATGAATGAAAATTAATATGGGCACTGGTTTTAAAAAAAAATCCAAACAAAAATCCAAACAGAAAACTACCTGCCTTCTCTCTTTTGAATAAGATATATGAGGGCTTTCCAAACCTTGTGATAAATTCAATACTTCCCCATAGCATTGTGTCCCTGCTCAGAGTTGCTGGCAGTGCACACACCTTCAGAAAAGGAGACTCCACTGTCACATGTGACCAGGCTTCTTGTGTTCAGTGCCCCAGTCAGGTCAGACAAGATGTAGAATGGCAGTGAATTTCTCAGTATATCTGCGGAAATAGATACTTTTCCACCTGATATTTATTAGGATTTTAAAGTCTTCTCTGTTGCTTTCTTTTCTGAGTGCGTCACTGTTACTCGACAGCAAAACAAGATCTCTATAGGTGGGGTTACAGATGAGACCTGTATTCATCTTTTCCTTCTCAAATTAGAAGAAAGCCTAGTCAAAGGGAGCTCATAGACATCTATGTAAAGAGCCTTCTGGTTGTGTATTTATTGCATTTTTCTTCAAAACAAGAGGAACTTTTTTTTTTGAGAGGGAGACAAGAGCTGGTTTTCCTCTTATTCTCCTGACACATTTCCAAACCCTTAGGGAGCAAATACTTGAAAAAAAATTTGACTGTGCATCAAAGATAAAATCAGACCTCATAGGATGGTAGCAAAAGAGAAAGTATAGAGTGAAGAGCAGAATTCAGAATGTGCTGCTGAGGGTGCTTGGTGGTGCTTGAAGAATAAGTTGAAAGCAGGCTGAGGAGCACCAAGAAAGGCTGCAGGGTCACAGGATTTTGTCAGAGGAAATTCCTTTTGGGGTCAAGAAACACTGTCTGCAGATTCATAAGGCTAATATCTATGTTATATCTCATCTCTGTTGAGGATGCTAGCAGGATTAAATGGGAGGCTAACTGGCTAAATAAGGACAGATTTCATCCTTGAGACCTTAGAGCTCAACTGAAGTCCTAAAATACTGAGACTAAAGATTGAGTGATATTTGTTTTATTTAGAAGACAGCAACACTAGTACGAATAAAGGAATATATGGTAACATCCACTGACATCTAAAAACAAGTATGCCATGGACAGAGAGTGTTCCACAAGCATCTTGAATTTTCCTAGCCTTGTTCCATATATTTAGATGTTACTTGCACTATTGTTCTTTATCTATTTATTTATACGTTTATTTATTTTTAACCTAAAACTCTGAGAAGACCTACTTACGATGAAAAAGAAATGCTAAGTTTGGAGTGAGCATGCAAGGACTTGTATTTGTTTTCTGGGAGTCTTTTGACTTGCCTTGCAAGAATCCTGTTTGTATTCAATTTAAATATTTATGAACAAATAATGAATTTTAAATGGAATTTAGTTAGGAGGGTTTGAGTTTGCTGCTTCTTCTGCCTGTAAATAGTAAATTCCCTTTAAGATTACCAAATGAAGTATGATGTAAGCTATTAAAAACAGTACGAATGAAAATCTAGTTCATTAGCATATGATGCTAAGGCTGTGGATGAGTTTCCTGAAATTCATAACCAAGTTCCATATACATGTGTATATAGAACTGAACATCTATTTTTGTATATCGACTGTAACTGGATGTAATGAATGTAGTGTGTACTGACTTCATCGTAGTTAAATGGTATGAGTATAGGTATATAATAAGATTTGTATGCTTAGACTATAATAGACTCGAATATTTATCTATTTTGGACATGTGATTACAGCTGGACTCAATTAGGTATTGGACATGGAACTGCGTTCTTCGTATCCAAATACCTTACTGTGAATTTAGACAGTTTATTAAGGTCATTAGAAAGTTCTGCAAACAGCCATATATACAATTTTTAATGCAATTTAAAAGAAGGGCTCTATGTTTTGAGTAAAAAGCTTACTGCCAGCAAATAAGCCCCATTTACAGACATCTTCATTGCATGGCATCTTGCATGTCAAACTGAAAAGGCACAAGCCTACCTTAAATATTTGCCAAAATCTGGGATTCTAAGGTATGAAGTGGAACAGGTGAGTGCTGACTGAGAAGGGTAATGGCTTTACTGTACGGTTTGCCTGGGTGTATGTGTGGTGGTTCCAGATTTCTCTGGTCTTTGCCTAGGGATCTCATTATTTGTTTTCTTGCATTATCCAGCCTGCAGAATTCTCAAGCCTATCTCTTGCTGTCTGCACTTTCTTAATATACTTCTGAAATATACTTTGATCACTCTGAAGTGATCCCAGTGTTCATCCCTATTTCCCTGACTGTGCAGTTCTCAATAGCTCTTGCTATGGAATAATACATTAACAGAGTATTACAGAGGTTTCCGTGTTTCGTTTGTCTGACTGGATCTCAAAATCAGTTGGATGATCCTTATTTATAGGGTCGAAAATGGTTCTAGCCTTGCCAATTCTACTTTTGAGATAAGTAATCAACTTGGAAATGTTAGGACCTCTATTTAATGGCATGCTTCTCCTCTAGAAAATTGATAATAAGAATTTGATATTAATTTATGATTGACTTAAGTCATACTTAGGATCAGATAATATTTTCTGCCATTAGATTTCAAAAAAAACCAGCCAAGGCACTTGTCATAACTGTATTTAGCTACCTACAGAACGTGTGCAGAGACATTTGACAGATTTTGTTTTGCTTGTTTTGCTTTAGTGTTTTGTAACAGAGGGTTTTTTTTGGTAATGAGAAAGTGGATAGCTAGATTGTACTAAACTAATCTCTTATTTAACCTTATGACTTATTATTTCACCTTCTTCCGTGACTCATTAGTTGTCCTGCCTGCCTGCAGTAGCTTGGCTAGGTCTCAGGAGAAGCAGATCAATAGAAAATACTTAGATGCGTGGTCATTTAGGGATACAGCTGTCTCACATACATGCAATTTTGAACATTAGTGTCTTTCAGGCCTTTCTATCTCTTGCTTGATTTGTACCAGCACCACTATTATTTCATATTCTTTCAACAATAAAGTGCAATTCCGATGCTTTAGCTGTTCGTCAGTGAATGGCACAGACTTCCCACTATTTTTGTTGTTTTATTTCTGTGAAGTTAGGGAGCTGGACTGTTGACTTAAGTCAAGAAGACTGACTGGTTTACAACCAGTATCCCTGCTAGAACTATCAACTAGCAGTGAGTTTGGTTTGTAATGCAAAGGTGTGCAGTTGTTATGTAAGAAAAGTTAGCTGAAGGCCCTGTATTGCTAAAGCAGACTGTAAGTCAATGACTTCAGTTTGAATGCCTTGTGCTGAATTGTTGGTGCATTCTAGTACAAGCTGTATGTCCAGAAAGTGCCCCGAGGAATCCCTTGTGCCGTGTTTCTCTTCTAGGCTGACTACAGGCTCAGGGGAGTGCTGTGTCATCTCTTACTCTTGGGTCACACGCTGAAAGCTCATTTTTTGCCACAACTGGTAGAACCAAAAATTTACTTCAACTGTAACACAGAGTTGGATTCCTTTTGGCCACCAGACCGTAGACATTTCAAGACTTAGGGGTTTCTACCCCTATCAGACCACAGGAAATTCTGCTCCTCCAACCTCAGATTTTTATTTTCACATCTACAGCAGCATGAATCTGAGACAGACTCCACACCTTTTACTGTGTCAGACTACGTTCATTTCTCAGGGCTAAGTTTTCATTCCTAAAAAATGAGGTGAAACTAGAGGCCATGGAAGTCCTTTGATTAACTCTTTCCTTCTCATGGCTTCCTTGCTGGTGGTCTCTGTTCCCTCAGAAAGCAAATTCCCTGTGATGGTGTGTCAGGGGCAATGTCCCTTCCATAACAATGAGCAACCAAGGTAATTATTCTTTAGCAGTATTTTTAGGCAAACACTTGCCAGACTGCTGCAAATAAGTTGGTATCGACCAAAAGCATTTACCTCCTGAGAGATGTTCAGTGTGGCAGGCTGCTTGTGTATCTGAAATCACCTCTGCATTCCCTGGAAGGCATACAGCAATTGCTGTGACCCAAGAAATTAATCGTTATGACCTCAGCCATCCCTTCCTGATGGCCTCAGATGTCCTGGGGTGGATGAAGTGACACTTTCACCTCTGAAGTCATCACAGTGTAACAATGGCCTGGCCACACCAGGTCTCAGAGACACATAATATGGAATCAAGCTCTGTTAATGTCTAACACCATGTGGGATGAGGGAAACCATGAAAGGTCTGGAGTAGGTAAACCCGCATTAGCTGAAGTTGCTGATACTCTTTTGAGAGAGGACTCGTAATGTAAGATATGCAATCAGTTCCAAAATATTTATTATCATTAGTTTTCTTAATTCTTAATTCCATTTTACTGTGCGTAATTTTTAAAGCTTGCCGAATTCTTGATCTCGATGATTTCTGTAATAAAATTTAAGTTTACTTAATGCCATGTGAGAAAAATGTTCTATTACTGTGCTATGAGGCAGACAAAATAACAGCTTAAAGGCTGCTTTCTCCAGATAGTTCGGAGCTCAGTGCTTTTTTATTACACCTCTTTTTATTCATCGTCTCGCTAAATGTAATTTCATCATTTAAGTTCTTCTTACTACTAGTTTTCCTTGGCTCTTGAGAATTCTTATCACTTTGACTTCAAGTTTGTTTACCTGCTATAGAAGTACCATGAATTTCTGTCTGTGTTGTCCTGCAAACTGACGTCATTGGTGAGCTCAGGGAAAGCCATTTATTTTTTAAATATAGCAACAAATGGAATAAAGGAAACGTAAAGTATGCATGCAGCTTATCTAATCATAAGGTGATGAAGCCAAATGGGCAACAATACAAACGACTATCACTGGATGCAAATTATCAGGTGGAGAGTGTTGTAGTGCAGAAATGACCTCAGATCAGCTTTCTTAAGCTGTTATCTCATTTGAACTGGGAACAGAATGCCTTAACCCACCAAAGACAAATTCAGACTTTTACTGAATACTGTGACTCTATTTTAAATAAGTGTATAAAGACTAATGGATTCATTCAGATGTACTATTTGTCTTTGGGGCTTCTATCAATGAATCAATGTCCTTTATTTGACTGGCTGACAAGTATTTAATTTGGTGTAATATATGATACATGGAAAATGCCTTCCAGTTTGAAATATTAATGACTGATAGTTACCATCATTCAAATTCTGCTTGTTACAATTCAGTTTTTTTCTCCACTCATCAAGTTTACTAATAATGATTAAAGATTTTCTTTGTTACATTGTCTTTGACAGCACTGGTGATTAAAGACACAGGCAACTTGTAGTATGGAACAGTTCACTTCTGTCCGTCATTGATCTTCCTTTTCCATATTATCTGCCAGTTAGACTTAAGCGAAATACAGAAGAGCAAGGTTATTCAGCACATTTGAATGAGTTATTGATGCATAGACATCAGTTAAACTAATAAAATATATATTTTAAAACTGGTAATCAAAGGAATGATAATTCATGCTCATGAGAAGATTGGCATTACACTGGAAATTAGATACTCTCAATTAAGACGAATTATATTGTAATAAATAGTACAATGGTAGTATGTTGACTTCAAATAATTAAAACTTACACTTCATTTGCAGTTTAAAACTTTGTTGTGAATTTTCTATCTTGTTACATGGAAATCTTGCTGCCTTATATGTTTGGGGTTTTTTTGTAAGAAATGCTAAATATAAAGACCTGAAAAATCAGACTGCAAAAAAAAAAAAACCAAAACACAAACACTACATGTTGAACGTGTTGCACACAACCCATCTGGAGTTTTATTTTGGCACTGCTTGCCCGTGGTAAGTGTTTCCTGGGTTAGATGATAGGCACATGACTAGACTGAGCTGTGTTGGTTTCAGTTCCCAGCTCTGTCTCTTGCTGGCTGACCTTGGCAAGCCGTTACTGAGCCGTGTGCCTAAGTTTCCACTTTGGAAGAATGAGCTTAATGATACTGACCTCCTCCTTAGAACATATTGAAGATCAAAGATATTCTTATGAACAAGGATAAGCAATGGTTGATCTTTGCACCTCTATTTAAAAGGTGACTATACCTATTCATCATCACAGAAGACTTTTCTGGACAGTCACTGGTACAGAAGGTGTAACTTCAAGATATTACTTTGTCTTGCTTCCATTTTTTTTCTACTCCCATCGGTCAAGTAGGGATCAGCACCTTCTTTTTAAAGTGATTTAAACCTATGGGGAGAAAAAATCTAGAAAAGTATACCAAAGATAAAATTGTGTGATTTTTTTTAAGTTTTGTGCCCTGAAGAGCCTAAGTACCACTGTTTGGGGAGGCTTTGTTAAGCGTACCAGTCGTAAAGAAGTAATTGGATACAAATGTTAATGTGTAAATGAACTTTTGTTGCACACTACTTTTCCCCTATGTTTTTTGCCATTTTGTAGTGAAGAGTTTCAAAATTCTCAATCAGTTACACTTCTACTCCAGCATTAATACTTCTCGTTTAGTAGTTTCAGAGTGAGAACTGTGGCTTTCTGGTTAATGGTTTCTGTCCAGTTTAATGTGTTAAATACTTATTTGGGTAAGCATGCTTTCTGTCCAAGTTGAACAATAAATCAGAATAATTTCAGAACTATTTATCTTAAATAAGAAGACTTAGGCATTTCAATATCATCTTTCATATTTTCTTACAAATATTTGAACACTTTTTGCACATGATTGATACATGTCTATGAAAAATACTTCTTAATGGATTATATTCTTAAACATAGTTTTTTCATAATAAGTATAAATAATGCACATAATATACAGTCTATAGGATATAATATATTTAAATAATATGTATTTATCCATATATTTACTTGTTAAAGTATATTTTACAAAATATATTTAAAAGAGCCTTAGTCACACAGACTTTAATTTCTTGTGATGGAAATAGGTAAAGATTAGCAATCATACCTGTGTATTACCAATTTAGGCAGATATTTGTGATTAATTATTCTGCAATCTTGGTTCATTCTATTTAAATTGACTAATTTAACAGGGTGAGCTCTTAAATCATAGTACAAGGACATGGGTGCATTCTGTGAGTGACTGTATTTATTAGATCTTCTGGCTGAGGATGTAGAGATACCCTCTTTGCCTTGAGTAGATCTTCAAGCTTGAGGTCAGAAATTCACTCTGGCCTCTTTCTAGGAATTCAGAAGATCTTAATAAATTGTAAAATAGAATATAGATGATGTCTTCATTTTCTGTTATTGTTGTCTGGTTCCTTGATCATCTATGTGTATGTGTGTTTGGGTTTGTCACGTAAGGCTGAATACAAATCAGTCTGTTTTCAGAGTATTCATGTCTTGAGACCACTCCTTGTGTTAACTGTTGACTCAGTTCAGTGAGTCAACTCACACTGCAGTTCTGACCTTGGCTACCTAATGCTTCATGTGGTATGTAGGTATTTCTGCTGTTTTTTAAACCCATGGAATCATGCCTGGCTTAATGGATGTTCCTTGCAATATGAGTGCTGCAATATGTTTAGAAATCTGTTAATTGCTGAAAAAAAAAGTATAAATAAAATGTGAACTGTATGGCTTATGTGGATCTTCTTTCCAGATTTTGCCTAGGGATAAGAGTAGAAATTAATTGAAGTGCAATGGTATGTGTTTACTTCATGTGCAATGAAGTAGCCCCAACCCTAAATTATTCTTACTTTAGTTTTCTTTTATCTGTGGTCCTGCACACAGTTTATCACAGCCCTTGTAGGCGCAGGTAGAAAAGTGCTGCTTTAGCAGCAAACATGATCTTTGCTTGGAAGAGGCAAAATGGTTCATCAAGATAAGACAGAACAGTAAAATGTAATTAGGAGAAGAAGGCATTTTGTAGACTAGAAAGGAAAGTTTTACTACAGCTGAGAAGCTGCAGGTAATGATAAAGTTGGGATAAAATACCAAGCTCAGAAATGTGGTTTCAGAAAAAGAACAATCATAATAACTTAGATTCCCAGCATTCTGCCTCTGATGGCAGCAGGAAGAGGTGTTTGTTAGGGACAGTAGGCAAGCCTGGCCACCTGCTCATTATCTATCCAGTGTCCATATCTATTGGATTAGGAATATTAAAGACAATAGACAGGGATTTATTTTTGTAAAAAATTTTTAACCTGTTATTTATTAACTTGAACCTATTGGAAAAGTTTGCCTCCACAGGCTGCTCTAGCAACCAATTCTAGTTCACAATCCAAGATAGGAAGTTTCTGTGGGAAAGAAATGGTATGTTAAAAACTTAAGGGTGTATGATCTTAGCTTTTCATGGTGACATAACACCTGTCAGAAGAACCTCAGTCATTTTTTTTGGACACAAATGAAATGAAAATATTAAAGAGGCTGTCAGCCTACAGGGATGGAAGTTGTTTGGGTTTTGGGAATTCCTGGTTTCAGAAAACAAAGACTAAGTCCCAGCACAAGTTGATGATACAGAGGTAAAATGGATTTCAGTAAAAGTCTTCTGCAAAACATTAAATAAGGGCTTGTTCAGCTGTAGAGATTCCCTATAGTTTGGAATAAATGTCACTGTGTTTTGTGAAGATAAGTCACATGCTTCTGTCTCTGCTCAGCTAGAGCTGGGTGTATGGCTAAATCAAGATGGTGAAAGCTAATGACACTGATGGATGGAGGAAGCGTCTGGCTTTGGGGATTTCGATATCTGTAGGAACATTTTGAAATGCCAACTTTTTTGATGAATAGAGCTGCAAATTGTCATCCCTAATATAATTAACAAAACTCTTTGAGAAAATAGTGATCATTGATTTCATGACCAATCTCAAAGCAACTATTTTATTGATTTATAGGAAGGAAGCAGATTGACCAGAGCTAGTCTTACGTTTCACTCAGCTTTGTCTGTTTGTTTAAAAGACAGTTCTTACAAAGAAGTTCACAGCGTGCACCTCTTTTTTCATGGTGTAAAAGTAAATAATCCTTGTTGTACAGCCTTCAGACATGAGTTAACTGTATG
>NW_009695005.1:0-14416 GCF_000703405.1 Apaloderma vittatum | reverse complement strand
CCTGCTTTAATCCCTGATTTGTCATTACTAGCCTTTTCATGGTGGTCTTTTCTGTCTAGTTTAATTCTTTGTTGTTATAGTTTTTTTTTTAGTTGTTGATGCTTCTGAGGCATGTAATTTCTGTAAAATGGGATGATGCATGTTGAGTAATTAGCCTAGCAATACCCTTATGAAGAAAAAAGGAGAACAAAGGGAGTGTAGCTGAAGATTCCTTCCATTGCTGTTAACAGGCTTTGAGGAAAACAGATGTTCATTTGAAGATTTTAGAAGAAAAATACAAATGTTTTCAATATAGCTTTAAAGTGGGAATAATACTTGACTATATTAATACAAAGTGAAAGAGAACAAATTTATCTTCTGAAATAAAGGCAATAAATTCATTATATTCAAGTGCATCTCTCTACACTAGTAAGGCATTTAGATAATTTGTCCTAATTATCATTCCTTGTTATACCCGGTGCCTAGAATTAAAAAATGTGGATTTTTCTCAAATCGATTTCCTTCTGACTTCACTTTCTCCCCACAAAATCTTGACATAAGAACAATGAGTAAGAACAATAGTGGCTGATACCCTTCTCACTTTTTGCCGTTAAATGCATTTCAGGATTGGGAACGTACTGCTCCCAGCTGTGTTTCAGTGGTAACTGCTTGCCTGCCAGTGTTCAACTCATTGATCTGTAAAGTGCTTTTAGATACCTTGAGTAGGACTGGCTGTATGGAAAAGAAAAACTTCCATCTGTCTATTCGCTGTTTAAATAAAAGACAGAAGATTTACTGTATTGGGCTAAGTGCTGTGTTGTAGTAAAGATGAGCTAGAGAGGTATTATTATATGCTGTAGTAATTAAGTGGAGTTCAGTGCTTTCTGCTATTCTGCTTGTTATTCTGTGTAAAATTCTTCTGAAAAAATAAACTTGATAGTATCCAGTGCAGAGATTGTCTAAAGCTCTTTTTGGTTCCAAACGTAGAATACTATTTGTCATTTTAGCTTTTGGTAGAGTAAATACAGTTGTAAAGGAACTGATCATTCACCGAAGTACTGGGATGGATTAGTTATTTTAAGGACACAATAATGGGGTTCTTCATCAATAAGGGACATTGTTTGGGAGTTTATCTATAGCAGCAATGAAACAAAAAGGCACATTGTTTTTCAGACCATAAAACTCCTTGTTGCTGTTTCTACGTTTCAGACAGGCTCTGCAGTTTCTATGTGGCAGGTTTCTATGTGGCAGGATCTGCACTGCACAATTTAAAAGAGGACCACTTGGGCTTTTTTTGCATCCCAAGTCTCATGAAAGATTTTAAACCTATTTGCTCAGATACAAGGGAGAATTCAGTACTCAAAATGCATTTGTTATGTTGTGTAGTCTTGCCAAGGCATTGCAAATGTGGATTGTAACACTGATGTGGTGTGGTATGGATTCAGTTCAGCTAGCTACAAATGAGCTGCCTGGAGTACAGGTAGCTGTCTAGTTGTCAGCACTGGTTTTAGCACCAGTTTCAGCTGGTCCTGCAAAATATTCAGCCAAGTGTTAGGTGGGGGATGTATGGGGAAAAAAAAAATAAGTATTTCAGAATATTATCTATGTATATAAATATATACCTATGTATGATAGTATTTTATGTGATGATGGTCAATGGTTACTCTTTGATTAGCTCTTCTTTTGAAAGATCAGTTGATGTCAGCAGTTTCACAATGATCATGTTCTAGTTTTCCAATTGTTTATCTTGGTGATATGTTTCTGCTCCAGAATGCAAGTTTTAGTCTGCCTGGAAGGATGTAAGGATAAATGCTCTTTAAAAGCCACAAGAACTCATGGGCAGACACAGGCATGTTTCTCAAACTGTCACTGTTAGCTTTATTCCCTCTATTCCAGGAAAATTAGAGGAGCACAGCGAGTTGCCCAAGGCCATTCGCTTGATTAGTAGCAGAGTCAAAGAATCAGCTCTCAGATGTTTCATCTCAGTCCAATGCAGTAACTGCTAGATTGTCTTGCCTTGTCAAAGAAACCCTTGCTAATTATATTAGAGCTCTTGGCAGACTTCAAGGATTTGACAAGGATTTGTTGACTCTTTCCTGCAAGTGGTTACCATGGCTTTCAGTGGGTTTGTTTCTTTTCCTGACAGGTCATGAAAGCTGCTAGTAAGAATCTATTCTTCAGGCACCAATGTGTGTTAAGTCCTGTTGTTGATCCTGATAACTGAATAACAGTCTAATTCTCCTCTGAAAAACTATCCTGCTCCCAGGAGACTCTTGTCAATGGAATTCTACTTTTTTTTTCTGCTGGAAAGTAAACAAACCATACAGTAGAAACAAAAAATATGGAAATCTAGAAAACATTAAATACCTCAATCACTTCAGATCATGTAAGGCTGAAGTTTGTGTACGGGGGAAAACTCCAGTAGTTAAATGTGGTTTCATCCAGGCTGTGCAACAGACATAGGAACTTTTACGGTGTTTGTGACAGGGCACTGTCTTACCATACAATATATGTGTGGATTTTTCCATTATGGAAACTCACTTGTTTACGTTAGTTTTTGGCTTTATTGCAAGTCTTAAGGTTTTATGGAGCTTGCTCACGGACTGAAATGAATAAATGGGGAAACTAGTAAATATAGTTCAGTTTCTGCAGTTTAAAACAGCCACGGGGATTCAGCAGAATGCCCTTTGCTCCAGCAAAATATAATGTGCTTTTAACATCAATTATTTGTTTGATGCATACTGAGCTTTTGAGAGACTGTCTTTGATGTTCATTGGTAACTGTGTCTAGTGTGACCCTTTATGCTTCTTCATGGTCAGAGAAAAAGTCAGTTGTGAAAACATGGACCAAATTCCATTTAAGCTCATTATGTTTCTATTGAATTTTATGTTGTCCTCCTGCATATGGTCATTTGTCTTAGAAGAACAACAGAACAAGAAAGCTGAACATATTTGCATTTCTTTCTTCCTTTTGTGAGCTCTTGACTCCTTCAACTTGGTTTAGTCTCCTCTTTACACTCAGCTACCCAGCAGCAGCTTTATGAGCTTTCGTCAATTGATATTAATAAACTGCCTTGAAAGGTTTGGGGATATCACAGATTTTAAGAATTGATTTTATATCATTGGAGTAAATTTGCATTTTGTATTGACCTCAGTAGATGAATATTCCTAGCTGAAGACAGCAATGTTTGCAACGTGGCATGAAGCCCTAAATAAGGAAATGGAAACTAGTTTCCATCCATCTGCCTTCCTATTAGATTAATATTTTTAAATGAAACTATAAATTAAACATTTACCAGTATTAAAGTTTTCTGGATAATAAATCTGTGTTGAAACATGTTGAACAATGCTGACACTGGTGCTGTATGTTATACAAGCACATTACAAATAGTTGTAATTTCAGCCGTGTAATGAGGTGGCCACAGGCAGCAAAAGCCCTCCCTTCTCCCCCCCCATACTCATTCCATTTCAATATGTCATTGTAAAAAATATTTTTTTCATGATAAAGACTCAAATGCAAACTTCCAAAGCTCAGTGTGAGTGGCTATCCTTTTAATTCCAAAGCATGCATAGTTTTAATGAGCGTACATGTAATTGCTAACCATCCTTTCAGACAATAGTGAGGGAAATAAAATTAGCTGCAAATACCACATCCAGAGAAGTCGAATAAAAAAATAAGCAGTTTCATGCTATTTTGTTTATATCATGGATTTGTAGCAGAAAAACAGAAACCATCCAGTGGAATAAAGGGTATTAATTCCCTTTTATATTTAAAGGCTGACAGTCCTATCTCACAAAATTCATGAGCTGTATTTTGGAATGTTGAAAATAGAAAATAAACTTCATAGCTTCAGATGTGGACATCTTTAGGAGCTCACACAGTAACTGACTGAGTCTGTCAGGAGCAAGACATTGGATGAACAGCTGTTGAGTTCACTTAAAACCTCTTTGCAGTTTCTTTGACCTGGGGATTCAGTTGAGTTTACAGTTATTTGCAAGCTTTTATATTTAGTGCCCAGGTAGGGGTTACTGGAGAGTTTAGCTAAAGATATTTTTTAATGGCCACTTTATTATCCTCAAGCTTGAAATGATACAGTTTCAACTTCATACATTCTTTTCTACCCCCTCAGTTGAGTTGAGGTTGTGGTGATGTAGTAAAATTGTTTTAATGCCACAGCTGCATCAGTCACAAGCAGTGATGTGGAAACCAACTGGCTCAGTTGCTCAGGATGTACTTTGATAAGGCATTAATCTGCAGCCAGCCCTACAGACTGTGAATTTGGATATTTATTTAGATGGAACTTCACCGGGGAGAACTCAGGTGTTGTTAGGTAGCCATATTGCATAGATGTCAATGAGACTGAAAGGAGACCTGCTGTGCTGGCATGTCTGGAATATTACATGAGATTTTCCATGTGGCATTTCTGCAAACCTGAAAAATCAGACTGCAGATATTAAGACTTCAGACATAGATATTAAGACCTCAGATACAGATATGTTGGCTAAGATCCAGAGAGGAACTCTTCAGCCCTAGTGCTATTGCTTCTACCGTTAATTGAATTTGTTGTTATCAGACTTCTCTCTTCAGCAGTTGTCCAACTGTATGAAAGTCTCCTGGAATATAAAAGCTTCAGAGAATATTAATTCCTCTGTCACAGGAATGAGTTATTAAACTGATCTTTGTAAATTGCTTCAGTCCCAGAGAGGTGGGCTGTCATGGTATCCTGTGGTGCTGCAGCAGTTGGGGTTGGCCCATGTGTTCACTAGTGAAGTCTGAAGTACAGCATGGACATACTGGAGCACTGGAGCTGGCCTGAATGTTGCATGGTGTAGCGTGGCTGAAATGGTGATAAATTGTCCTCATATGGAGGTTTTAGTATCCAACGCTCTGCTTCTGTTCCCTCAACATTTTTACTTGACAAATGTCAGTGCAGGAGCCCATGCAGTCCTGTCACCAAGCAAGCTCAGGGATGGATGTCCAAAAGGTGTGCAAGGAGGTTGCAGAAAAAAACAGCATACTCACTAGAGAATAGGTAAGACCCCGAAGGACACATTGTTTTACTCGGTTGTCTGGAATTCTTTTAATTTTCCCTTGTGAGATACAGAAATGTACAAGTTTTTGATAGAGCAGTAGATTGCATATGGTCTACACAGATGACATTTTTACCCTGGGAAATAGCAGTAGAAATATGCCACTAGTCGCATGAAGCAATTTTAAATACAGTTTGAACAGTGAGCTGAACACCCTTCCCCCCCGAACGACAAGTGAAACAAAGGGGGATGCACAACAAAATCAGCAAAAATTCAGAACAAAGTGAGGCCGCAGAGACAAAGATGTTCATTGCAGTTGTGGATTGCCTAGAGAAATTTGGCTAATCTGCCTGCTTAATCTATCTAGGCTGAACCCAGCACAGGGCACAAAGATAAGGTGGATATGTGAATCACAACAAAGGATTTGAAAATCTGAAGGATTTAAAGACACTCCTACTACTTCTCGTCATTTGGGTCAGTTAGGTTAGACATCTTTAGTCAGGTGCAGAGAGTATCTGCAGTGAGGGTAGACTTGGCTTGGATACCCTCCAGTCTACACACAGATAGTTCTGTAACAGATCTCTACATACAGTGATTATCTCTGCACTCGTGTTAAGGTTTTCCATCCTCAGCTTGGAAATCAGGAGTGGGATGAGAGCTCTATGAGGGGACTGATTTTTAGTGAGGAAAGGATAAAAAACTACGTGCATATAAGAGGCGATAAAGTTCCAGAACAACCTATCGTTATGTAGATTAGGGATGTCCTCAGGTAGAGGTAAGTACAGAGCTGAGTAACTATTGGCTTTTACTGAAGGTTAGTCTCTTTGATAAATGTTTTCCTGTTGCTTTTTCTGAACAGCTCATGCCGTGTTTATAATCACTGTAGGGTAGAGAAGGTTGCACGTATTCTGTTATGCAACTGATGTTGCATACACTGTACTGTATTTGAGTGCATGAAAAGGTATCTGTTTTTACATTTATAGTTGAAGCTTACCTAGGGCATAACCTTTTTGCAAAATGAAACACTCCTAAACTGACATTTGTTTCTTCGTATTAATTGGAAAGAAACTTGTGTATAACATGATGCCAGATGCTCACTACCATCACAAATCACTCCAGCAGAAAAAACAAAACCAAACAGGCATAATTATCTAAGGAAATAATGAAGCTAGAAGTTCGGGGAGGGGGATTTGTCAGGTAAATGAGTCTCAACATGAACTGTATGAGCATGGGATGACACCTTATTTGTCAAAAAGCTGTTACCTATTGAAGAAGACAACTGCTTCATTGCTCTGTTTTTTCTTTGCTTTTCTTCTTGGTTTTCCCTTATGCTGTTCCTTACCCAAAGCACCCATCATAAAGTGGACAGTAAAACTCTGAAACAATTATTTATGAAGAAGGAAAACTCAAACCCTTACAGCATCGCAAAGACTGCTTATAACTGTTGAAGAGGATAGCAAGGCCAAAGCATGTTGCTTCTATTTTCTTACACTTGCTGAAATATTACTCATTTTATTTTTTAAAAATGCCAAATGTCACCTAAAAGCAGTTGTTTGCAGCTTTATTTTAGGTTCAAAATGCAGTTGAGCATATGAGAGCCAGAAACAGATACAGAATCACTTTCAATTGAATCAAAACAAATTTTTCCAAGGTTTTTTTTGAGAAAAAAATCAATCCAAATAAATATTTTGTGCCAAACAAAATGTTTTGTCTAAGCTAATTACACCCTTCTACTTAAGATTTTAAACAGTAAAGCCTCATGCTTTTTAAAATGCTAGACAGTCAAAGGAAGTGAGGCTATGTGATGACAGAGTGTGACTTGTCAGTCTAGAAATTTGAATCTGCTGACGTGTTTTAGCCACACTTGATGTAGAAGTAGAAACCTCAGAGTTGTTACTTTACAACATATCTTCTGGGAAAGAGGAAAGGAAATGGGTGCAGAGGCAAAGCAGTGTTTCTAGACCTGATTCTTCATTTCCAAAGTTAAAGCCAGAACAAATATATAACTTAAAAAATATTATTTGCCTTTTAGAATAAATGATCAAATCAATCCAGGGACAAGGCTATAGAAACATAGTGCACTTCCTCTAAATAGAGTGCTGAATAAGATTAATTGAAGTCTTCATCTCAGATGAATCAAATTATGTTGGCTTAAAAAAATGTAAATTGTTCATTTGTGACAACCTCCTGTTTTCCAGGAATTCAGGCTCTGGGAATAACATCAACACGTCAGTTAAGCTGCTCAGAAACAGACTTATTTGAGTTTTAAGTGACTTCCTGTTATTATTTACCTCTTATGTAAGTTATTATGTAAATAGCAAAAGGTTATTTTAATATACTCACAAAGTATGTCGTTTGTGTCTGTGCGTGCATGCACACACAGAGGCAAGCCATGCTCCTTGGTCTGGCTTCGCTGAACACTGGTTTCAGCAAGTGCTGTGAAAGAGTTTTTCTAGGTTTGTGGGGGTTTTTTTTCCACACTGATACTCAGTGCCTTTCTAGTGCATAATATCATGCTGTTATATCCCAGTCAACTTCTTTTAAGCAAAGCAAAGGTTGCCCATGTTGAGTTCCTAATTGTAGACACTTGCTGTTGTTCTTGTGAACAGCAATTACATTTTCCCTGATTTCGCTAACAATTGAATGAAT
This sequence comes from Apaloderma vittatum, assembly GCF_000703405.1. Lineage (NCBI taxonomy): Eukaryota > Metazoa > Chordata > Aves > Trogoniformes > Trogonidae > Apaloderma > Apaloderma vittatum. Next base: position 6,758 of record NW_009695005.1, on the reverse strand, counting down.
GTGTGTGTGTGTACATGCTTTTGCAAGGAGAAGAATGTGGATTGGAAGTAAAAGAGGCAGAGATGAGTATTCAGATCCGAGGGTCCAAATATTTTGTAATTAAAAAGGGTGTATATGTAATTTCTTACTTTTGCCAAACCTCAGAACTCATAGGAGTAAATCTTACGAGTGACAGGTGTGAATGTAGTGGAGCAGGAATGGTGTGTGGAGAGAGAGGTGCAACACCGGTTCTTTTGGAGATTACCAGGAACAGAAGATTTTTTGCAAAATAGAAAAACATAATTTTGGGAAGTAAGAGTATAAGGGAAAGTATTTTGTATTCTGTGACACCCATTACTGAAATAACTTCAATAATTTTTGTTTAACTTCTATAAATATGTTAAGATCAAAAAATGCTATTTAATAACTACAGCAAAATGATGCATGCAGTAAATATAAGACATTTATTACCTGTTATATAAACCTAATCTTCATGGTGAATGAAGTAATTCCGAATTACTTATTTCACAAGCCATAATGTGGGTATAACTTCTTTTGATAGCCTGTAGACAGTAATCACCAAGAAGAATGAGAGGCAGTAGTAGCTCAACCTTGCAGCATTAAGTAACAAACTAAACATTTGGATAAGATTGTTCCTCAAAAACTGTGAGTTAGGAAAGAATCAGAATTGGGAAAAGAGAATAAAAGTTTTCAGAATTATACTGCTAATTAGTAGGACTTGGAGCTCTCATAGAATGAGGATGGGAAGGAGGACAGAATCCACTCTTAAAAAAAATTAGGGAAAAAGCTCTGTTGCAAGAGAAAAAAAGTTGGGATGAATGCACCTGGGAATCCAAATATTTTGAAACTTAAAAGGATTTCTTTTCTTTTGAGGTTCACTCAAAACAGTTTGCAGTGTGTTATAAAACCACATTGCTAATTGTTTCTCCCACAATGCATGACAGTCAAACAGACTTTTAAATACTCTTTCCAATTACTGCCACAAAACCCTTTTCATCGTAACAATACAATGACACAGGCTTTTCTGCATCTTGTGACAAATAATGTATACTGCATTTTCTCCTTTACTGTGTTGTGCCATTGAGGGACTCTAGGTCGTTTATTGAAAGAATGTTTTCTGTAAGCTGAGAACCCACCTTCAGATAAGTCAGTGACTTTTTGGAGCAGGGACCCACTGGGGCAAGCACAGGCAAAAGGTGTGAACCAGTCTCGGTTTCAGATCTTTCTTAACTTAGTATTGTGACAAAAGCAGTTGAAGACTGCAAAAATAGAACAAAGAAATGAATGATAGTATAGTAAAATAATTAAACCTTGTTTGTTCATGTATTCCCGGGAGGGGTGAGTGTGAAGAAGCTACTGGTCAACAGTGAAGTCTAATCATTGCTTTGTTCAAAAATAAAGAGATCTAATGTTGTCTTTGTCCTCTGGTGAGTCCAGAACAGCCCAGGAGCTGGTGTTTATGGAAGATACTGATTAGATTTTGATTTAGCTTCTCCTTTACTCTTCTGCTTTACTCTTCTGTTGGTTAGGGAGGGCAAGAGCAGCTGTCAGTTTAGACTTCCTATCTGATTTTATCATCAGTTTATTGCAAAGACATCTGACACGTAGCACTGGGTATTCTGTTACAGTTTTTAATGTATACTGTAAGAAAATTATTCAAATACAGATTAAATGAGATAGAGCACTTTTGAGGGGGCACTTTGTGTGTTAGAGATACTCATGAGTTGGTGGAATCTCTTCTGTGCTTACCAAGAAAGTGGAAGGGAAAAAGGACCATCCTGAGACTAAAATGGCATGTGAGCACAGAAAATACGAAATGCCTAAGATGCCCTAGTGTGCTTGAATAGTTCTAAAATGTCTGAGGCTGGTTCCTTGTACATATAGACCCTCCACCTTCATATTATATTAGCAAGCACTATTTTTATCTGATCAAAATATAATCCAGTGGAATAATGTGCAAGATGTCATGCAAGGGGTATCTGTTGTTGCCTAGTACATGCTAACATCTGCTTATTCCATATGGAAAGCCTAAGAGCAGTCTATATAGAAACAATTCTGCTAACTGAACATATTTTGTTTCTCCTGACTCATTATTTATTTTAAGAACTCCTGTTTGGTAGAGCAGCTCCTTCTTTCTCAAGAGCTTCTCCCCTTATTATAATTAATATCCATCTATGTTTTACTTTCCTTTTTGAACTATTCTTGTTCTTAAAAAAGTTTAACTGTGATGTGCTGGAAAACGGCAGCTTCAGGTGAGAAGCAGACAATGGAAACAGTTGAGCATGTGGTCATGAATGGCTGGTGGCATGGGGACATTCCAGAGAGCGGTTTTGGGGGCAAAATGTGCAGGGAGTATAAGAGCTGTTGTGGAAGCTGAGCTTTGTTTATTCTGTGTCACCTATCTCAGCACTATACTTGGCTATGATGGCAGTAAGCGTGTTATAAAACTTGGTCAGTGCAGCTAGACCTTGCTTATGAGAAATTCCCAACGCTAACAAGGTCTTGCATTTAAAACAGAGGAATAATAGAAGATGATAACAGCACACAGAAGATTTCACTCCAAGCCCGACCGTGTCTTGTGTTAGACATTTGTCTACATAAAGAGTAAGCTGCCAGAAATGGGAGAGGAGTCCCCAGCAGGTCCCTGACCCACAGTGCTGTGTTCAGGCATGTGACACCCCATTTGCTGCATCTCGAACCATCTGTCGCGGCACACCCACTGCCCACGACTGCAGCTACTTACTCTGCAGACACATGGTTGTACAGGGCCAGGGCTCCTAGATCAGCTGTGGCCAGGGTGCTATGGCTGTCCTGGGCACCTGCGGGTGCTGCTGCCAGTGAGGATCCTACTCTTGCTATCAGTGCTCTGCTGCTGAGAAGAGTGGTTCCTGTTTAAGGAGGGGTGTTTCCTCCTTCAGTTTTTTGTATCTGCTTATTAGCACATGATGCCCATTACCCCTCCTGTAGTAGTTTTCCATGTGCTTATCCAACTGGATGCTCATCTTTATCGTTTATAGATGCTTTTCCGATTCTATGACTCTGCTGAATGCCTTATTCCTTTGTTTAAAAAATAGTAAAAAATATATTTTTATTTGGAAAGTAAAATTTTGTCAGTCGCTGCCTCTCATTTATAGCATACAGCTTCTACTTACATATAGATGATCCTCTTGTAATCTCTGATCATTTTGCATAAGCATTACAAAATGCTGACCTCGAAGTGTTGACTGCTGTATTTATAAATGGAGAATAGATTGCTTTAATAAAAGTTTGAATGAATTTTTTCGTGGAATGTTAATCTCAAGAAAACCAAAAAAACACCTCGCCAACCCTCCATAAAAATGCAAATACTGTTCTTTCAAGCTTTGTTAATGAATAAATTAATTTGCATGATTAAAAAATATACCTGGAAAAAAATACAGCAAACATATTCCACATAGAAGTTAGGTGCTCTATAATGAAGAGCCCATTGAATCTCCTTTACCAGTTTAGTTTATTGTTTATATTTAATGAAGTTGTTCCCTAATAGACTATCCTTTTTGTAAGAATAATTTAAGATGTAAACAGTCATATCTCAAACCTTTAGCTATGGAATTATGTATATTTTAATTTTAGCTCTGGGAAGTTTTAGGACTGGTCTTCGGATTTTTTTTTTTTTTCTAATTGGTTGCCTGTAATTATTATTAAGTCAACAGCAAAACAATAGAAAACTAAAGAAAACAAAAAATGCCAGCCCTTCAGAAAACGAATTTTTTAATTGAGGTGAACTCGTGTCAATTTGATGCAAGGTACACGGGAATTGCTTTTGCGCGAGTCATAGTTGGGAAAATACTGCAAAGAATGGACAGCGGAGCTGTAGTTTTGCGTGACCCGAGCAGACGAATTAGTTCGAGGAGGGCATTCGCAGCAGAGGTGCGCGCTAGAGGGTGCTAGTATTCAGCATCGTTACTATCGTTTGTATTCTTTTGCTGTTAGTAATGAGGGAGCTCTAAAGAGTTTTCCTACACAGTGTGGGACCGAATTTTGAAATTTCTGCCCAGCATTTGCTGTATAGTTCTCATTACTTGTTCATGTTGTGGAGTTCAGTGAAATATTACAGGTAGTGTTTATCATATATTTGTGTTGTGATTTGTTCAAGGCCCTTTCCTTTATGGGAGTGATAGACTGCTTGGATTTCAGTAAAATTTGAATCAGCCCTCAAGAATTTTAGTAAATTACTTGTGTATTTGTAGTATCTGTCTTCACAACTTTTCTGTTAAACTTTGTTTTTAGTAAGGTTTATGCCTTCTAGCTTTTATTGCCCACCCTATGAAAAGCATCCCTTGAAAAACTGAGGGTTGAAGTGCATTTGCCTCAGAGTAGGCAGGTAATGGCGTAGGATTTCCTCTTTCCTCACTGCTCTTCTCCGCATCTGCTACCTTTTCTGATTCTTTTCTCTCATAATTTCATATGTGAGCTTGCTCTGATATGTCAGGACCTAATTTATCTGTCTTTAGCTGCTGCCTTTGAAGGCTGCTTGATCAATTCTGTAATGTCAGAGGATATTCTTAGCACCTCTGGCATGAAGGCTTTTGCTTTTGGGAAAGAGCAGAGCATCAGCCCAGGGAAAACAGGTAACCTGCCTCATAGCAGAGTTTGAACACATTTACATTTATCTGTAGATCAAAGAGGGTTTTTTGCGGCAACAAGTAATGTCCTTCACTGTAACAACAGTTCAGCTTTAGTACATGCCATAGGTGGAAGACAGAAGAAGCAGAATGAATGAATAAGTGTTCATGTGGAGATCTGCTTTTGGGGGATTTGACTGGTACTGGTCTGGCCTAGGGCCAGATGGAGCCCATCAGGGCAGCACAGCAAAGGGAACCGACCCTATCTGGTGTATTGTGTGAGGGGGTGACTAAAGCGTGAAAGAGGGTGGACAAAATGCCTGTGGGAAAACCGAAGAGATGATTCTCCTAGGCAAGGTTTGGGGGAGAAGAGGTGGCACAAGGAAGATAGGAGTACCTACAGAAGCCTTCTGGGGGAGAGTTAGGCATCATTAGATTGATGCAGGAGGGAGGACTCAAAACTCACACAAGGTCCTATAGAATTGGGAGGAAAGAGACACTGGAGAACCTGCTGAGGGGTTTTTAAAGAAACCTTGAAGAAGGCTGACTGACAGCAGTGGGAAGTGAAGGCTCAGTACAAAACCTGTGATTACAGGGAGCAGGAAAAGGAGAAATAGCGATTACACACACTTATGGAGACTTTAGGATTTTGAAGGGTGTCTGTGCCAGAGAATGGGCAGGCAGATGCTGCAGGGGACAAGGGGGTGTGTGACATGACAGATTCAGTGTGGGACACAGAGCATGGCCTCATTTGTTCTTTATTGTGTTTTCTCTGCTTTCGTCTTGCTTCATGCCTCCCTCTGTATTTCCCAACACTTGCTCTGTCCTGCAGTGTTCAACCTGTGCGTTTGGGTGTCAGTGGGCTGCTGACCTGTGCTGTCTCTAGAGGAACCCATGCTGCTGTGCCTCCCTGCGACTCATGTGCACCCATCATAGGGCAGCACAGTGGAGACTCCGTGCTAAATGGTCTCACTAATAAAGCTGTGGGTGGGTGAGACACTTGCATTTTTTCTTCTTCTTTACATTTGGCCTCACTCACTTGCTGTCTAATTACTGAGCACCTTGTGTAGTGAACCATACAACTGACCTTCTCAGGGATCTTGTAATTCATTTACAGAATCAAACTGACCCTCCTTTTTATCCTTTTCCTGTTGTATTTATAAGCTTGCCACCCCATGCCTGTGATAGCAAAAATTATAAAATAAATTTCTCATCATCTTTGAAGTTCAAGTTCAATTCTCAACAATTTTATTGTGTTGTCTGCAAAAATAAGGCTCATCTATAGTTATACTTTCTTCTACTGCATCACAACAGTATTACATATGAGCTAAAAGGAAGAACAAACCTGTTTGATAGTCTCCTGTTTTAAGGTAGAGCTGAATTTTAAAATGTATTATGTATGTGAAGATATAAGACAGAGTATATACAGAGAAGAGGTGTAGCAAAGCAGCACCTGTCAGCATTTAGCGTGCAGGTGCTCGCAGTGATAGGCACCACGCAAAGTGAGATCCACAAGCTCAGCACCCATGGGTGCTCAATTCTGAAGTACCAGATAAAACACTTGGTTTCAGAACAACACTAGCTTTAGTCAGGGTGTTGCTAAATATGTGACTTCTCATTGTGGGTGCTACATTATAAATGTTTTTCTCCTGCATATCAAACCTTGGGATTGTCCATTCATAATTCCTCTCCTCTGTCTCAGTGCCTGTCGCTAATGAACTTCATGGGCAATTGAAAAGCTCTGCCCATTAGGAAGTCTTTTCCACCTAATTACAAGGACAAATAATATAGTGCTTAAAAATCCATCTATTTTACTCAACCCAGCAGTCAAAAAGTTAGAGCTTGTCTCAATGAGGAACATTCAGAGTATATTTAAAACTGTTCTCAGCCACCTATGGCTACTGACTTTCAGCTTGTAGTGGTAGCAGACACTTGCAGGGCATTTTCAATTTTTTTTATTTCTGCATCAACACTGTCCCCTAAGTAAGCATTGCAAAAACACTTCGAATCTGGTTCTTTTGATCTCTTTGCCCTCTTAAAGTGTGATTTTCTGCTGTGGTGACTAGAGGCGTATGTGTTATAAGAAAAAATACTCGGTATTTCTCTTAAAGCGTAGAGTTTTAGTTGCTCAGAAACAAAGCAGATTAACCACTC
>NW_009695004.1:0-315 GCF_000703405.1 Apaloderma vittatum | reverse complement strand
ATTGGGATAAAATGAGGGAATTGGGATAAAAGGAGGAAATTGGGATAAAATGAGGGAATTGGGATAAAAAGAGGAAATTGGGATAAAAGGAGGAATTGGGAAAAAAGAGGGAATTGGGATGAAATGAGGGAGTTGGGATGAAATGAGGGACTTTGGATGAAATGTGGGAATTGGGATGAAATGAGGGAGTTGGGATAAAAAGAGGAAATTGGGATAAAAGGAGGAATTGGGAAAAAAGAGGGAGTTGGGATGAAATGAGGGAATTGGGATGAAATGAGGGAGTTGGATGAAATGTGGGAATTGGGATGAAATGAG
>NW_009695003.1:0-836 GCF_000703405.1 Apaloderma vittatum | reverse complement strand
CAATATCTTAATCAAAATATATGGATTTACCGAAATCTTAAAAATCACTGGATTATGTCAACCTTGACTTGACTTTTTAATGGATTTACCAAAATCTTAAAAATCACTGGATTATTTCAACCTTGACTTGACTTTTTGTTTTTACCTGAAATGGGTTTAAAGACTTACTGATCATTTACTATTCAGACCTGCTCCTAATTGCTTGATGAGATCTAGTTCTCTCTTATAGCAGCACACGAATCTTGGAAATGTTTTTTCAAATGTGAGTGCTCTCAATCCTAGCAGAAAAAAAAGTGTTTGAAACTTATAAATCTCTTGCAAAATTGAATGAATGCATTGAGCCAAAACTTTCTGAGAGCATGCAAATAAAAAATATTGGCTTGTTAGCCTTCCAAATAATATTATGCTAAAAAGGTTTAGGAAAGAGCATTATTGTTGAATTTTCTTAAATGAAGTATTTTGTTAATGGGAGGGAAAGCAGATTAATTAAAAGCATAAACATGTTGACACATGCTGACTTGAAGAGGAGTTGCTCAGATTCAATTAAAAGCTAAAATCAGAACAAGAGACTTCTTTCTCCCTTTTCTTCCCTCGGCTAAGAATGGCAATATGGTGGGAAGGGCACCCGGCTCCCACGTTCCAGGTGACCATATGCTGATGAAACTCTCTTCCTTCGATTGTAGCGTGAAACCGTCACAACTCGGTGAGTTTGCCCTAATGGGTGACAGAGTAAAAAGTGAGAAAGGTATTAGTGGAACAGGAAATCAGATATTCTCCTAGCTGCGAATCAAAGCTGGATTTTAAGTTCAACCCAGTCTTGTTATGTTGTCCTGTTA
>NW_009695002.1:1053-3902 GCF_000703405.1 Apaloderma vittatum | reverse complement strand
GTGTAGGACTTGGAGTAAGCCCCAGCCCCTTGTTTTTGAGACCTGCCTACGCCCGACGCGCTCATTTCTAGGAGGGAGTCCCTGGACCCCCGCACTTCAAAGTGTGCTGGCACCTGCGACTCGTGGGCATCCAGCTTCCCACGGAAGAAGGCCTCGGACTTGACGTAGAGCGGGAGGTTGCAGTAGTCGCCTGCAAAGGAGAAGGAGCAGGTGAGGCTGAGGAGTGGTTTCGATGTGTCTTAGGTACCCTGTCACACCACCCCAGCGCCATGTGCGGAACGGGTCCCGTAAAGCACGGTAGCACAGACACTCGATGTGTGCGGGAATAAAACCCCGCGGCACGGTGCGATGCGACCAGCCCGGCTCACTTCTGCTGGTAACGTGTCACCCGGCGAGTTTCCTGACGCAGCCCGCTCTGGGTGTCATGTACTGCCCCCGGGTAGGGACTGGGCTGTGACCAGCAGCCTGTTAGAACGGAACGGGTCCCGTAAAGCACGGTAGCACAGACACTCGATGTGTGCGGGAATAAAACCCCGCGGCACGGTGCGATGCGACCAGCCCGGCTCACTTCTGCTGGTAACGTGTCACCCGGCGAGTTTCCTGACGCAGCCCGCTCTGGGTGTCATGTACTGCCCCCGGGTAGGGACTGGGCTGTGACCAGCAGCCTGTTAGAACGGACACCTTAATAGCCTGTTAGAACGGACACCATAAGGGGGGGAAGTGTGTGGGTGTGACGCTGTGTTATCATTTGTGTTGCATTTGTCATATTGCACCATCATATTGATTTTTATTGTATGTGTTTTTGTATTTGTATTGCTTTGTATCATCATACTTGTATTGATTTTTATTGTATCATATCATTTAGGTGTATAGTGTTTATTGGTATAGTACTTATTTGTATTGTATCAATTTGTATTTATTTGTATTATATTGTATCATATTTATTTGTATAGTATGGTAGTTCTTGTATAAACCTTTTTACTGCTTTTAATTCCATGTTTTGTAATACACTAAGCTGCATGTTCATAACATAAACACCTTATATTCCATCTTAAAAATATACACTGTACTATTTAAAACCTATGGTACAAGTATGTTGTCTTAGTAGGAGATGACCTTATAGTGGATGCTGTGCAATATACTTGGGTTATAAGCTGTCGATTACTACAGATGTATTATTATGATTTTCCTACGTGTTCTATCCAATGTATGTATTACCTTGAAATATTACGTTTCTTAGATTTCTTAATTCTGTACTATCACCTAGCTCGACATGATGTTATAGCCTGTAGCTCATGGGCCGTATTGTAATGAAGGGGGAACCGCAGCCCCCCTGCGCTGGTGCAGCTGGACAAAAAGCCGCAGCTGGGTGTGTTGCAGGATCCTGTCTCCGATGCAGGATGTGAATGGTCGCATTGGCTTCCAGCTACAGTGACAAGGCACCGGAGTACAGTCGCTGGAGATGTGTCTCCTCGCAGCGGAGGCCATACTCTACATGTTGCCAACGGTCCTTGTGTGTTGGCGCTCGAACAATCGTGTTGTTTCTGATTGTTGCTGAAAGTCATGTTGCAAACGATGATATTATACTATGTCAGGGGGAGGAGAACGATGGTAGCGCCTGCTCTCTGTAACCCACTGAGCAGTCGTAAATGGCTGTAGGGAGGAGTGTTTGCTTCAGTGGTTGTCTCAAATGGTTGTACGTGCTGGAGACATGTGCTGAAGGCAAGATAGTTTGATACAACGCCATCAGCCATGGCAGTCAGCAGGCCCTAGACTTAATCACGGTGGGGGACAGCTCTGACTCAAGCGTTATCTAGGAGCTTGTCTTGAATGACGGTGCTGGCCCTGGCTCGCTGGAGCACTGACACCTCATTAAAATACACATTATGAGTGTGTAAAAATAAGAAAATGGGAGTGGAAGAAAGTGATGGGGACAGCAATGACAACACAGACGCAGTAATTTTACGTATGCAGTAAAAAAAAAAAAACAAAAAACCCCAAGTTTGAGATCACAAGAAATGTTGCGTAGGCAGGAAACTAATATGCGATTCTCCCACATACACAAAGGCTCCTTACATGCAAGTTTTACCACGTGAGCAAAGGCTCCCACATAGGCAACGATTCCCGTGTCTGCAAAAGCTCCTGTGTATATGTAAAGATTCCACATGTGCAATTTTACCGCGTACGCAAAGATTTCCGCGAACGCAAAGATTACCGTGACCGCAATGATTTCCGCGAACGCAAAAATTTCCATGTTCGCAAAGATTTCCGCGAAGGCAAAGATTTCCGCGAATGCAAAGATTCCCGCGAACGCAGATTCCCTCGTTCGCAAAGATTTCCGCGAAGGCAAAGATTCCCGCGAACGCAAAGATTACCGTGAACGCAATGATTTCCGCGAACGCAAAAATTTCCATGTTCGCAAAGATTTCCGCGAAGGCAAAGATTCCCGCGAACGCAAAGATTACCGTGAACGCAATGATTTCCGCGTACGCAAAGATTTCCGCGAACGCAAAGATTACCGTGAGCACAAAGATTCCCGCGTACGCAAAGATTTCCGCAAACGCAAAGATTACCGTGAACGCAAAGATTTCCGCGAACGCAAAGATTTACCGCGTACGCAAAGATTTCTGTGAACGCAAAGATTTCAGCGAAAGCAAAGATATCCGCGTATGCAAATATTTCCATGTACGCCAATATTTCTGCGTATGCAAAGATTTCCGCGAACGCCAAGATTCCCACGGAAAACCTTTGCATTCGCGGAAATCTTTGCATACACGGTAATCTTTGCGAATGCGGAAACCTTTGCGAACGCGGAAACCTTTGCGAACGCGGGAATCTTTGTCTTCGCG
>NW_009695002.1:461-858 GCF_000703405.1 Apaloderma vittatum | reverse complement strand
AAATCTTTGCGTACGTGGTAAATCTTTGCGTTCGCGGGAATCTTTGCGTTCGCGGGAATCTTTGAGTTCGCGGAAGTCTTTGCGTTCGCGGAAGTCTTTGCGTACGCGGAAGTCTTTGCGTAGGCGGAAATCTTTGCGTTCGCGGAAAACTTTCCGAACGCGGAAATCTTTGCGTTCGCGGAAATATTTGCGTTCGCGGAAAACTTTGCGAACACGGAAATTTTTGCATTCGCGGAAATCTTTGCGTAGGCAGAAATCCTTGCGTTCGCGTTAATCTTTGCGTTCGCGTTAATCTTTGCGTTCGCGTTAATCTTTGCGTTCGTGGAAATCTTTGCGTTCGTGGAAATCTTTGCCTAGGCGGGAATCTTTGCGTCCGCGGGAATCTTTGCGACCGCGG
>NW_009695002.1:0-232 GCF_000703405.1 Apaloderma vittatum | reverse complement strand
GAACTTTGTGCAATCGCGGGAATCTTTGCGAACGCGGGAATCTTTGCCTTCGCGGAAACCTTTGCGTACGCGGAAACCTTTGCGTTCGTGGAAATCTTTGCGGTCGCGGAAATATTTGCGTTTGCGGAAACCTTTGCGTACGCGGAAACCTTTGCGTTCGCAGAAATCTTTGCGTTTGTGGAAATCTTTCTTTGCGTTTGAGGAAATCTTTGCGTATGTGATCATCTTTGCG
>NW_009695001.1:0-873 GCF_000703405.1 Apaloderma vittatum | reverse complement strand
GTAATCAGCAAAGAGGAAGGAAAAGGGAGAAATAGACGCATTTAACAATGAAGAGAAGAATACAAATAGAGCCTAAGAAAGTTCAGTGTATGGATATGGTGATTCTGTTGTGCTCATATAATCCTGGGAGCAAAGCAATTAATGTGGCAAAACTTACCATTACCAATGACATAAAATTTTCCAAGCAGTCAGATGGCTGTTGAAAGCTTTAGGTTTTGTGTTATTGTCGCCTTGTGTTTGTGGACTAGGAGCTTCCAGCTATTGCTACCTGGAAAGATCTTGACACCGCTATTCTTTGCACCATGAAAGGTCAGCTGAGGGCTTCATGATAGTAATAATAATAACAACTATAAAAGTGCTAAGGAATAATAGGAAAGAAGCAAACAGAAAATCTCAGGTTATCATTATGCCGTTTTCTAAAACTGTATCTCATCCATCGCACAGTTTTTCTCATAAGAAGAGGGGACAAAAGTTTAAAGAGAACAGAGGTCTTCACTGTGGAAGAGGAGAGGAGGTAGGTATGGGAAAGGGGTATAAAATTCTGAATGTTATGATGATGTATAAGCAATTGTCATCCACGGTTGAATGTAAGTACTGTCCATCAGCAAGTTTAAATGAACAACAGCAAAGTAGAATTTTTATATATGATATCTTAGTAAGATTTTCCTCAGGACTGCAGAAATTGAGAGGCAAGAGCAATCATGCAAACTGACATTAGAAAGATTTGTCAAATTCTCTTAAACACAGTAGTACTATCTCTGGCTCTGGAACCAAGGAGGTACCATTCAACTTGCTTTTTTCACACAGACTGTGTCTCCTGGGAGATAATGGTCAGAGGTGGCTTTTGCTGAATTAATTAATGAATTGAGGTGA
>NW_009695000.1:412-1115 GCF_000703405.1 Apaloderma vittatum | reverse complement strand
CTGCCGTCTGGGGGCCCCAGAGCTGCAAGGGTTCTGCTCAGAGTCATGTCATTACAGCACTCAGTTTTTGCTTACTTCATCCTGACAAGGAAGCACCTCATTCTAATGCCAAAGCTCTACCCTTCTGGTTGCCTTCTTCCCAGGCCTCACAGAAGTCCTCATGTATCTCACAGTCTGAAAGTCTTTCAGCTCTGCAACCAAGATTTCCTGTTTCCTCTGGTTCCCACTAATTCATTTAACCAGACATGGCCCAAGTGGTGAATTGTATGAATGTGCTGCTTCTGGGGTCATGATGATTCAGTTCAACCCTCAAGTTTTGCTCCGTGAAGAGTGAGCAGAGGAAAAAGGGAAGGTATGGAGGGGCATCTGGGAGCTCACTGGGTTAAAAGGGAAAGTCTGTGCTGCTCTCCCAGATCTGAACCTAGAAAGGGAGCCAGAGCTTGTGAGCATGTGTGTTTGCGGCTGCTGGATCTGAGATGACAGGCAGAAGGCCACGGAAGTGTTGGAGCAGATGAAGCAATTGCTTGAGAAGTTGTGCCTATTAGTTTTGTTTCTCCCTGGGTCACAGGTTCCCTTTCTCAGGTGCCTCTGGCCCCGAGGTGGGAGAGGTCTCCGAGTCTCTCATGCTCACTGCCACATCTCTGGGGTAGCCATCAGTGACAGCAGCTACGCTTGGGACTGGATCCGTCCGCGCACTGGCAGA
>NW_009695000.1:0-210 GCF_000703405.1 Apaloderma vittatum | reverse complement strand
GAGTTTTAAGGCCAGCCAGGTCTTTTGTGGTTGTCTGCAAGAAGTCTTCTCAAGACTAGTCTGGTCTGGTTTTCCCAGAAACAGGCATGAGATGCTGCAGCAGCAAAGTCTCCCACAAGCACACTCAGAAAGTTTTCCACCTTCTGAGACTCTCCTAGATGCAGAAAGCAACAGGTGGGTTTTTTAGGAAGAATCACAGTGAGTGTAGAA
>NW_009694999.1:47489-50844 GCF_000703405.1 Apaloderma vittatum | reverse complement strand
GGCCATTCTATGATTCTATGATTCTATGAGAAAAATGTGCTGTTAAGTTTGAAAAGGTCCATGAAAATAAGAAGAAATACTCATCACAGAAATACAGCCTTGGATTCTGATTTAGACCTTCAAAGAGGATAGCTTGTTATGGAGACAGCTTATAATTATCCCTTTAGCAAAAGGAATTTTCTGGATTTGCTGATGAGATGTGTTTAGGAAAAGAGTGTGGCCGCAAATGCGTACTTCAAAGGAAATACTAAACAATTACCTTTACTGCATTACAAGCTAGGAATCTCCCCTAGGCACATTTAATTTCATCAGTTTAGGGACTGTGCAGGATTTCATGCTGTAAGATATTTTAGAAACGATATGTCAGCTATATTGACGATTAATTGCATTATTAAATATTTGACTCCTGTACATAGTCTTTCCGGGTATTTTAGGAGACAGAATTGAACAGAAAATTGCAATCCTGTCCCAAAGGGAAGATGTGCCCAAGTGTTGTATAGCTTTTAGCAGAAACTGCAACTTCTCTCCTATGGAAGATTTCATTGAATTCTTCCAGATGTGGTTTGAGAATATATGTGTATATTTATAAATACAGTAAGATTAATATGTCTTTTTATAATGCTTTCATGTTAGAAGTCTCCTGCTACATCTTTACAAAGTGATAGAGGGAACTCAGTGTAACAGCAAGTAAGGAAGTGCCAGAGCTTGTACATCCTGCAAAAGTTCCTGTGCAGTCTGGAAGACTAGTGGAAGCATAGGTTGGTTTTTGAGACAGGAACTGAAGTGCCTTTACTCAGGAAATATTCAAGTGTCTGCACTGTATGAAATAGAAGGTCTGAGGACTGTAAACCAGTATAACAGGTAATTAGGGACAGAACCAGGGGGAACAGTTGCAAGTTGCAACAGGGCAAGTTTAGTCTGGACATTAGGAAGAAATTCTTCACAGAAAGAGTGGTCAGAAACTGGAATAGACTGCCTATGGAGGTGGTTGAGTCGCCATCCCTGGATGTGTTTAAGTGTCACTTAGATATGGTGTTGGGTGATATGGTTTATGGGTAGGGTTAAAGGTTGGACTCAATGATCCCAAGGATCTTTTCCAACCTGAATTGTTCTATGATTCTATGATTAAAGAAGATAGTTTTCCTACAGTATGCATTCTGAAATTAATTTTGTTTATTTATACACTGTATTTGTTGTAACTTTTTGGGGAAAGTGAACCAAAAGCAAAATTACTTTTATTCTGCTTCTTTGCTGTTACAGTTAAAGAATGTTATCTTTAGGAGGAGCATAATCAATTAAAGCTGGCAATCAGCAGACTTATTTGCAAGAATGAGGAACTCAGACAATCATTATGGCTACAGCTCTACAATGAGGAATGGTGACAGTGTAGCCATGCTAGCTTAAGCAGCAATGTAAATCAGTTTGTGGAGAGAACAGACCATGAATTTAGGCCTTGTTTTGTGCTCATCAGCTTCACAATGGTGCTGCCTGTTAGGTGTGGTATGTACTCAATAGCAGTGTGGAAAGCATGTTTTGGATAAAATCACAGTCCTTTGAAGATTGGTATAATTGTGTAATTTGGGTAACCTTTAGCTTGCTACATGTGTGCAGGGCTTAGTTATGGTAATCCAGGTGAACTGAAGAATTGACTTTTAATTTTCTTCCAATGGATACTGTAATGGAGTGGAAAAGAGTGAAAATAATTTGTAAATATTTGTCTGAACATTCAGGTAGTTAATGTGAGCATAGTCTGGTAAGCTCTAAGTGTCTTCATTCATTATATACTTCTGATTTATTAAAAACGAGAATGTGTTTTTTCTTTCTATTACTAATTAACGACTAATTAATTACTAATTGCTAGACCAGTTTACATAGCTAGTAGAAATAAATAAGCTTCTGGACATAATATTCTCTCTGTTAAAGACCTGAAGGGGTATGTGCTTGAATATTTTTTCTGTTTTTTTCCATTTCCAGATATATAGAGAGTCATCTAATAAAAGATATTACTTCTCCCTATAAATCTTTTTTCTTTTCCTTTGCTTATCTCCTTAAGCTGCAGCACACAATTTCTAATTTTAAATGGGTTCATATAGTACATGCAGACTTCACTGGGCCTTTCATCCAGATCAGATATACAGTTATTGCTTAAATTCATTTTCCTAAAAGATAACTCTATTTCCTGTACAGAACATCATGGACTCAATTTTGGTGCTTTCCAGATGCCACAGGATATTGTGCCTGGCCTTCATCTGGCCTTCACCTGCACTTCCGGAAGACCACAGGTCTATATGTCAAAAATCATGTCTGCCCATATTCTGTGGGTGTTTTGCTTATCTGTGATATTTCAAAATGGTGCTATATGCATGCATTTAAGCTGCCTAATCAAGCAACTCACTAACTAGTGAGTATATTTTCCATTTAAACAGTCTAGTGGGAATACAGTTGCCACAAGCACACATGTGGAGCTATTAAACAGTGCCTAGAAAAGTTCAAGCATCATCATGAATCTGCATCTGAATAACTTTATGTCAGGTTGGAAACAAAATTGACATGTTTTCATTATTAAATATTTTCTTTGTAAACCTGAAGCCTCTGTGTCCCAAGCCACATTCAGCACAGGAAATAAGTAACAAAATAACATGCTGAATGCACTAAAGAGAATTAAGTATCATGATTCTGTGAAACAGAGATTTTAGATATTACAATTTTTATTCTCTCCATAGTTCTGTTTATCAAGGCCTGAATATAGTAGGTTAATAGCAGAGATAAGGCTTCATATAAGGTTTCATATAGTGAGAAGCCATGTAACGTCCTGGAAATAAGTATTAAGCTTTAAAAGAGTTCTTTTTTTTGATGCTGTAGAATCATTTATTCCAGTCTAGTGGTGAAATGCTGCTGAGAAAGTAATATTTTGCAAAGGATATTCTTAGCATGTAATTTCGCTCAATATTCTTTATAAAAACAAAATCTCCTTTAATCTTTCTTTGTCATATGGATCAATGGATGTATTAATCTGTCAGCTGGACTACTTTGACACTTAATGGGAAGTATATAGAATCATAGAATCATAGAACAATTCAGGTTGGAAAAGACCCTTGGGATCATCAAGTCCAACCATTGACTCTACACTACAAGGTCACCCTTAAACCATATCACCCAACACCACATCTAAGCGACACTTAAACACATCCAGGGATGGCGAATCAACCACCTCCCTAGGCAGTCTATTGCAGTGTCTGACCACTCTTTCTGTGAAGAATTTCTTCCTACTGTCCAGCCTAAACCTGCCCTGTTGCAACTTGAAACCACTCCCCCTGGTTCTGTCCCTAATGACCTGTGAGTAGAGACCAGCACC